>NC_069508.1:192572241-192637241 GCF_027579735.1 Bombina bombina | reverse complement strand
TTACAGTACAATGTCCCTTTAAGTGGTTAACAGTGATACAAAAGTGCAGGAGAGCAATCAAGGGGTTAACTGCTACTTATCTCTCTAGCAATTAAGGTGTAAAATCACTGCTCTGTGTGTGTTACAGGCAACCAAGAGGTTACATTACTGTATTTTGCTTAGGACTAAATCGCTTACTGTAAATGGTAATTCCAGTAACATTATTGTAGCATGTTACTGGCAACCTACGGGTTAAATAAATATATAGACAAATGTAGAAACCTCACCTTTTTGCCATATTTCCTAAGAGCTCGCAGCTGTTTAGCCTTTTCTGTCTTCTCCATAGCTGCCTGCTTAGTCTGGAGCTTGTGGCGAATCTACAGATAAAGAAATAAAACATTAACACAGAGAGGTTTTCAGGAAGATCATGCAGTCAGCACGAGAACAAAATCACAAGGACGCTCCTAAGGTGCAATGTGCTTTACCTTCTGCATGTGCTGGTCACTTTTTGCCATCTCTGCAAAGTAATCATCCGGTCGTTTTGTAGATACTTTCAGCTTATGGAGACGAGGCAGAGCAAATAGTAATGCAGCTTGTGCTTGTCGGTAACTGATGAAGAACAAATTGTTAGCCGGGTGTATTGTGATGTTCATGACACAGATTGGTGATTTTAACAAGCACATGAACAGCACAGATAATCTAAAGTAAAAAACAATGAATCGTGTAGCGCAGCGGTTCCCAACCTTTTTTCTCTCCCGTACCCCTTGCTTAGGCTTTTCATTTACGAGTACCCTCTCTCTTCATTACCCCCACCCATCCCTCAAAGTTTTTTTTTATTTTTTTATTTTCTTAGGTTAGCAGCTAAATCAAACGACTCAAATTAACCAGATATTTAAAGGCTTTTATTTTACATTATATAATGTATTTCATTTTCTTTTATAATAGCAGCGTAACTTAAGGTCAAAGCAAAGCCCCTGGCTTTTTTCCTGTTCACTCTGCAGTAAAGAGAACGGTTTCCTTCAAGGCTCATACCAGAGTCTATCCTCATCTGCAGCATTTAGGGAACACACTGAATCCAGCTTTGTGCAGTTTCTGCAGAAATGCACGTTTTACAGGGGGAGCATTGGAAGCTGCAAAAAAGTCCTGATACACCGTTTCCTCCATTAGAGTATATAGCAGGCACACGGCTGCACGGAGGGCTTTGTGCTTGCTTGGCAATAAGAAGAGTCTGGCAAAATATAACTGCTGCATTATCAACCTGTTACATTTGTCAATTTTACTGGATTTAATTTAAGTTAATCCCCAGAATGGAGTTAAAATACTTGCGGTTCCTGGTTATGTATGTAGGAGGCTGGATTGCAGCGGAAAGGAAGACAGAAAGTGGTGAAGATGATCCGGTAATTGCAGAGCCGTTACAGCGGAAGAGAGATCTGAAGTGAAGGTACAGATGATCCGAAAGAAGCAGAGTGTTTTGCAGCGGAAGGGAAATTGCAGGAAGAGAGCCCCGGGAGAGAGCGCGGACACTCACCAGATGTGACTCCTGTGTTCTGTAGCGCTAGCACAGGATGTTGCCCTAATTCCCGCCTCCAATTCCTTCTTAAAAATCCCGTGTTATAAAGTGTAGCGCACGCATTTGCCTAGCTGCAACGTGCAATCAGTAGCGCTAGGAGGACCCAAATAAATTAAAAAAAATGTGGCTATGGCAGGCAGCGCGGGCTCAAATTCCGCCATTACCAATAATATTTTCAAGTACCCACAACCGGTCCGCTGCGTACCACAGGTTGGGAACCGCTGGTGTAGCGCATGCAATTTTAAACAAATATTTCTATGTTTTAACTAATTTGCTTAATTTCTCTGGAATCCTTTGTTGAAAAGCATACCTAGGTAGGCTCAGGAGCAACCAGGCACTACTGGGAGGGAACTTGATTGGTAGCTGCACATAAATGCTTCTTGTCATTGGCTCACCCAATGTGTTCAGATAGCTCAAAATAATGCATTGCTGCTCCTTCAACAAAGGATGCGAAAAGAGAAAAGCAAATTTGATAACATAAGTAAATTGGAAAGTTGTTAAAAATCCAGTACAAAGCCACAGAATAGCTTAAAAGGGACATTCTGGTCAAATGTAAATGCACATAAATCAATTACATCTGTGAATAGAAACTTATTTGTAATATAAATGTATTGGCAAAAAAGCTTCTAGTAAAAGTGATCACTGTTTTAGTGCTAACATCTATCTCTGCGCGTGCATGTGAGGCATAGCTAGATATTCTCAGTGCACCAGCATTTAGCATACTGCAGCTGCTAAGATCATCAGTGGGGCTTGTATAATTTTAGCAATTAACAAATGTAGTCATTACCAGATGGTACACGCACCTTAGTCTCTCTGAGCAAATGCTGGGTTTAAAATGCTGGTGCATGGTGCATACTTAAATACACTTTTAAAACAGATATAGCTTTTATTAGAAGCGTTTCTGCTAACACATGTATATTACAAAAATTTATCTATTCAAACCTGAAATGCAGCCACGTAGATTTCACATTTTTGCTGGAAAGTCCTTTTAATAAGTACGTTTTTAACCTCTTGCCGACATTGGGACATTGCATGCCGTCCCTAACTGCGCTGGGCTTTGGGCTTCTTGAATGGGATCGGGTCATGGTGGGTGTGCCTAGTCTTATAGGCTCGCCCACCTGACCCAATCCCATCAATGAAAGCTCGTGATCGCAAGCACAATCGCGTGATTTCAATTTGTTTACATCGGAACGTTCTTTAGAAAGAAGGAAGAATTTATCTGGATTATGTTCAGTTTTGGAAACTACTGCAAAGTTATTGTGAAAAGGAAAGCGTCAGAGGAGGATTTAAAATGAAGAACAAACTCATTTGTGGGTAGGAGGAATAACCATTATACCTAGGCATGTGTGTAATATATTTATTTCAGAGTGTAAGGAAAGGCAGATGTTACACTCTTATCATGTGTGTCAAAGTGCCATCCAAAATGCAGATATAATTTCAGAAGCAAAATGGTTTAGTGCCAGGGGTATTTTTTTTTAAAGAAAGCAGTGTGATGGCCCCCTGAAAGTATGCAGAGAGAAGCGTAGTTGTCTGAATTAAAGGGACGTTGCAGTCAAAATTAAAAACTTTCATGATTCAGATAAAGCGTACAAAAAAAAACATCAATATGAATTCTCTCTCTTGGTATAATTTACTTAAAGGGACACTGAACCCATTTTTTTCTTTTGTGATTCAGATACAGCAGCAATTTTAAGCAACTTTCTAATTTACTCCTATTATCAATGTTTCTTTGTTCTCTTGCTATCTTTATTTGAAAAAGGCATCTAAGCTTTTTTCTTGGTTAAGACTCTGGACAGCAGTTTCTAATTGGTGAATGAATCTATCCACCAATCAGCAAGGACAACCTAGGTTGTTCACCAAAAATGGGCTGGCATCTAAACTTACATTCTTGCATTTCAAATAAAGATACCAAGAGAATAAAGAAAATTTGATAATAGGAGTAAATTAGAAAGTTGATTAAAATGTCATGCTCTATCTGAATCACGAAAGAAAAAAATGTGAGTTCCGTATCCCTTTAAACCTTAGTTATTTCCAGGAGAGCAGGGGGAGATAGGTACAAGAGTGTGCATGTGTGAGTATTATATGGCAGCAGGGTTAAAAAAATAAAAGAATGTAATGTTATACATACAGTGCCTAAGACACATGCACTGTCCTGAGCCTACCTCAGTATGCTCTCAAGTAAAAGGTGCTAGGTTTCAAAATAGGACACCTAGAGAGAGGCAAATCTGATAACAGAAGTAATCATGACTTCCACGCCCCTTTAAAACACTACAAAAGGGAGGTTGGCGCAAGCAGCCATATTAGACACAATTCTAGTTTGGGATAAGTTCACTCACAAGCACATTTCTCTTTGAAAATCATCTTCAGCGTTGATGCTGTCGGATGTCTGTGCTTTGTGGGAAGCCTCTCCCTTCTCCTCTAGTGCTTCTGTAACATCCAAGCGTTCGAGCCAAGGCAATTCATTCTTCAGATCATTAAGACTCTGCTTTAGGCCGTGCTACAAAACAAACCAGAATTGTATTAGGGAAGTAGATCAATCACAATACCCCTTGAGTTTGCCTATACAGTATTTCCTTCAGCTTAGGCTTAAAGGGACAGCACATTTTCATGATTCACATAGAACATGCAATTTTATATAAATCTTTTCAATTTACTTTTACTATGTTAAAAATACAGCATACTAATGTAGGCTCAGGAGCAGTAATGCACTACTGGGAGCTAGCTGAGCCCATACTGTGAGCCAATGCCAAGAGGCATATATGTGCAGCCACCAATTAGCAGCTAGTTCCCAGTAGTGCATTGCTGTTCCTGAGTCTACCTAGGTAGGCTATTCAACAAAGGATATGATAGAACGGAGCAACTTTTATAATAAACAAACTAAAAGGCTGCTTAAGATTGCATGTCCTGAATGAATCATGAGAGTTTAATTTTGAAGTTACTGTCCCTTTAATGCACAGGCTAATCTTTAGCATATTCCAAGCATTCTTGAATTCCTTTAGTACATCTGTCCTTACCACCCCTACAGGAAGTCTATTTCATGAAACACCCACTAGCAAACTACTCCTGAACATATGCATTTATATATCCAACAGAAGAAACATTATATGACAGACAAAAAGAAACTCATGTTTTTCCGCCACGCAGGGTGTGTAATCGCAATTTCATATTAACAAATATTAACATAAAATTCTGTTTTTCTTATAGCATATAAAATGTTTTCTCTGTTGGTAAGATTATCTTTTAATAGGGCAAAAAAAAAAAAAGAAGAGAGGGTAAAAAGGGGAGAAAAAAAAGTGGGGGGCCCTGATCCTTCTACTGCAGCATCCTTCAAAATATCAGAGGACATTTATAAACATTTCCTTATCGAGGGTTGGGGAATTAATTCACCTCTATTGCAGTGGTAAGAGAGTCAGACCCAATGAATGGGGAAATATCTGTACTGTCTTGGGGAGAGTTTGTATAAATAATTTCCCCTTATTGTGGAACCCATTAATTTTAACTTCTGAGTTAACCATTGTATCGAATTGCTCCACTTTTACTTGATTCCCCATCTTTTGGGTAAGTTCTGCTAAACTAGGACTCTTTCGATTTCCATTGCTTTAAAATAAGTGACCTTCCTATAACGATTATAATGTTGATAAAGTTCCAATTTATTTGTAATATTGTGTCACTGTATAGGAAAAAATGTGTTTATCTTGTAGTTTTATCACGTTTTGGGATAGCCTATTTATCCAATGATTTACTCCGTGCCAAAACGTTTGAATTTTAGGACATCTCCAAAGACAGTTTTACAAATCCGCAGCGATGAAATTACATTTGCTGCAACTTTTTGTAACCTGCCTGTTCCATTTAGCTTCTAATCGTGGTGTAATATACATCTTATTGATCACTTTTATATGCTATTCCCTCCATGCCATAGAAACAGTTGCCTTCTCTATTAATGACATACTTTTTTGAATAACATTCACTGGGTAAAGCCAGAAGTTAGCTATTCTCTCAATATTACTCCGGCCCTGATACTCTTTAAGAGCCTTATAAAGATATGAGATTGAATGCTTACCTATTTTATAGAGATTTAAGACTGGGTCTAATATTGGCCATAGCCAAGGGTCCATGTTACTATTGATTTTTTCGTCTAAGTAATGGCGTAACTGAAGATTTGCAAAAAAGTCTTTGTCTTGTATATTAAAGTATTTAAAAAAAATGTTTTACATCTTGCTTGCCCTGTATCTCTTAGTTGATCTAAATAGATAAGACATTTTTGTTTCCAATTTAAAAATATTTTAGAGTTTAGTGCCGGTGTAAATTTGAGATTCCCTGTGATTGTTAGGAGTTTTGAACAGGAAGGGTTAGCTTGTATGATCTTAATAATTTTCCACCATGCAATTATTACATTTCTAATAGTGACCATCTGTTTAACCTCACAAGGGAGGTCATAATCTGTACAGTGCAAAAGTCCAAGGCCTAATTAAACGTTCTATCTTATAGGGGGAGTAATATTCTCTCTCAATTAACCAATCCATAGCCATTTTCCCAATGCATACTATATTATAAATTTCAATATCTGGGAGGGCTATTCCGCCTTCCATTCTTAAGAGGGACATTTTTTTTTATTGCCAATACCTTTCTTTTTTTCCCCCAGATAAACTTCAGGCATGTTTGTCTAAAAGCTGCTAGGTTCTTATGTGTGATAACTCCTGAACATGTTACCTACCAAATCACGTTCTGGTATTGCCCAGTTTTATTAAATGCCTTAAAGCGACATAAAAACACAAATTTTTCTTTCATGATTTAGAAAGAGTGTGCACTTTTAAACAACTTTCCAATTTGCTTCATTTTCTTGATATCCTTGGTTGAAAAGCATATCTGAATAGGCTCAGTAGCTGCTGATTAGTGGCTGCACATAGATGCCTCGTTTAATTGGCTCACTCATGTGCATTGCTATTTCTTCAGCAAAGGAAATCTAAAGAACAAAGTTAATTAGATAATAGAAGTAAATTGGAATGTTGTTTAAAACTGTATTTTCTATCTAAATCATAAAAGAAAAAAAAGTTTGGGTTTCACTGCCCTTTAACATACACAAAAAGATTTATATCCTAATCACCAGCCTCGCCTCTGGGCTATACATATCATGAAATCTTTCCTTGTTAAGATATAAATGTTTTAGACCATTTATCAGTGACCTCTACTGCTGAGGCAATGGTCTGAGAGAATGAGGGAGCATTAGCTATTTACTTACCAAATCATTAAATGGTTTCTTCTTTCCTTCCAGCACCACATTTAAGCCGGGCTTTAGCTTTCCCTGAGCGAATGCTTCTTGGAGCTACAGAAGAAACGACAACACACCAGCATTATGCTTTTGTCCCACAACGCTGCAGTATAAGACATACATAGAAAATACAGCAAAAGGTAATAGAAAGTACCTCTTTATCTGTCAGTTCTGAGGGATCAAAGTCAGAATCAGACTCTGAGGCACTTTCTTCTTCGTGGTCTAACATGATGGCTTCTGCCTGTAAATAAATAAATAAATAAATAAAAGGCCACAGCACAAATTTGCACTATTTTTACATAAATGTAACTTTCAAATTAAAGGGACGCTCAAGTCAAAATTAAACTTTCATGACTCAGAGAGTGCAGCAATTTTAAGCAACTTTCCAATTTACTTCCATTAACAAAATGAGCACAGTCTTTTTCTATTTACACTTTTTGCGTCACCAGCTCCTACTGAGCATGTGCAAGAATTCACAAAATATACGTATATGCATTTGTGATTGGCTGATGGCTATCACATGATACAGGAGTGGAAATAGACTATTTTTAAATTTGTCTGATAAAATCTACTACTCATTTGAAGTTCAGACTAAGAGGGTCGATTTATCAAAGGCTTTCGTCTGCCTTTGAGCCCCTACGCCTGCAGGCTCTCACAAGAGAACCTGCACACCATATTTAACAAGCATTCACCACCTCTAAAGTGGCGGAATTCAATCTCTGCGGTCTAGTCCGGCCAGGGAGATTGACAGCTGCTGTGCGCAGGCGGGATTGCACATGAACGCAAAATAGTGCTTGTGTACAATGCTGAATTCCGCCCCTACCTGTTGCAGCTTGATAAAGCGCCCCCTAAGTGTTATTTTATCATGCAGTTTTTGTTTGTGCAAATCTATTATATTTACTGGTCCTTTAAAAGCTATAGCCTTTTTTGAAAGTGTTTAAGTATGCACCGTGCACAAGCATTTTAAAGTGAAGGTCCATTTTGATGAATTAGTGCCCGGTTTTTAATAAACCTATTAAAAAGAAGGGCACTTTAATTCATCAAAATAGACATCTGACTGTTTTCTTCAAAAACTTACCTTTTAATCCTGAATGCCGCTCCAGCGATTCCCCCGGCCATCAGAAGCCTCTGCAGACGTCAGAAATGACAAATCAGGCTTCCTCCAATCACAGTTTTCCCCCGGGGGAATCTTGGCCTGATGCAACGCTGTGATTGGAGGAAGCCGGATTCGTCATTTTGGACCTACAAAGATGGCTTACGATGGGCGGAGGAAGTGCTCGAGCGGCTGCCAGGATTAAAAAGTTACGTTTTTGAAGAAAACAGTGACATGTCAATTTTGATGAATTAAAGTGCCCTTGTTTTTAATAAGTTTATTAAAAACTGGGCACTTTATCAAGATAACAATTTTTGTGTGAAATTCTTTGTGACATCCTAGAACGCCTTTTATCCACCTTATTATCTCGATATCTTTTATGTTACACATATTTTAACCCATTCAGTTATTAGTTAGTTAATTTCATTTCCTCTGCCTATGTTAGGCGCTCCTAGGTCTTTTCCAGATTTTTAGACTTTTATTTAAGGGTTGGCTAGGTCCCCTTTTGCACCCAGGAGCTAGTAGGAACATTGTGTGAGCGCTGTGAGATACCATAGCATCATCACTAATTCATCAAAATGGACCTTCACTTTAAAGGGACAGTCTAGTAAAAATTAAACTTTCATGATTCACATAGGGCATGCAATTTTAAACAACTTTCCAATTGACTTTTATCATTAAATTTGCTTTGTTCCCTTTGAGGTATTTTTGAAAAACTAAACCTAGGTAGGCTCAAACTGATTTCTAAACTGTTGAAAATCGCCTCTTAGCTCAGAGCATTTTGAAAGTTTTTCACAGTTAGACAGTAATAGTTCATGTGTGTCATATAGATAACATTGTGCTCACTCCCGTTGAGTTATTTAGGAGTCTGCACTGATTGGCTAAACTGCATGTCTGTCAAAAGCACTGAGATAAGGGGGCAGTCTGCAGAGGCTTAGATACAAGGTAATCACAGAGGTAAAACATATTATTATAACTGTGTTGGTTATGCAAAACTGGGGAATGGATAACTAAGGGATTATCTATCTTTTTAAACAAAAACAATTCTGGTGTAGACTGTCCCTTTAAACATAGCTCTTGCTCAGAGAGCCTAAGGTGCTTGTACCACAAAGGATACCAAAAGAAGGAAGCACATTTGATAATATAATTGTTAAGTTATTTAAAACAGAATGTTCTGTCTAAACCAATAAAGTACAATTTTGACTTTCATGTCCCATTAAGATTTGCCCTGTCTCAGCTCTCATGGAGTAACATATAACCCAGTAATGAAGTGTGGCCCTAAGCCAAGGGGGTATATGTGTTACCACTCAAACGAAAGTGCCATCTGAGACTGGGTCTGAGTGGTGACATCATCACATAAGGGGGCCTAGAGGTATTCCCTGGTGCGGGGGTCTTCTGGAAACCATATCATGGCCTCGTTACAAATAGACAACGTTAAACTCTCTGTTGAAAGACGGAGGCACATTCCTTCGAATAACGTAAGTCCCAGCCAGATACGAGTTACAGAGAACCGAAATAATAAAGCTATTACAGGACGCGTTATCTTCATATACTGGTTACTGAGGTAGCACTCTAGCAGCTGAATAATCCGAACAAGATAGCGCTGAGACTAACAGGAACATGTAAACCAGAAACCCAATATTGCAACTAAACGGTTTAATCAATGAATCAGTCACAAACCGACTCACCGATGTTACTCACGTGTAGCTCCCGGAAGTGCTCGAATTTCCCCCTTTACTTCCGGTTAGCCTGCTTTGCAAGGAGTCTGCGCAGTTTGGTCACATGTATGCTAAAGAACTACATATCCCATGTATACCGTTAGCACAGCCTTCAGCAAACTTAACGTCCGGTTTCCATGGTTACCAAGGTACACAGCAATCTCCGGGAACAGAGACAGCGGCAGGTGAGTGCGGTGTTACAATGCAATATGTTGTGCACTCCAGTCACTTTACATTAAACCTTCATAAAAAATACACCCAAATTAAATCTAACACACAGGGAACACTGGTATCTCTTACATACACAGTATATACCAATTACTGCATGTAATAGATACTACTATAAAGATTAATGTGCACAGATACTGATATAAACATCCAGTATAAAAGCTTTTAAATGCTTACTTAGAATAAGGTGACTAGATTTTTAAAATAAAATCCTGGGACATTTTTTTTTTAAATTGGCAAATGGTAAAAAACTATCAGGTAGATTACGAGATTTGCATTACGGCTTTTAACGCAGAAAAAAGCCAATTCCAGCGTAATGGTCAGTAACGCATATTACGAGTCGTGTTGTTATAGCTATACCGCAAGCATTTTAGCCTGTAACGCAATGTCCATTCCGCACTCAGAAAAATGACGTTTTTGTGTGGGTTTTCATAGTGCCAGTATTACAAGTTGTGCGTTTAGGCTAAAATGCCTGTATTACAGCCTAAACTGACACAAGCTATACCGCCATCTGAGAGCAGTAATTATGAGTTTTATGCAACAAAAATGTTTCACAAAACTCATAACTAAATTGTTACAAAGTACACTAACACCATAAACTACATATTTACCCTTAAACCACCACCCTCCTGCATTGCAAACACTATTTAAAACTTATTAACCCCTAATCTGCCGCCCACCCACATCGCAACTATTAAATAAAGCTAATAACCCCTAATCCGCCGCCCCCCGACATCGGCGGCACTATAATAAAATGATTAAAACCCCTATTCCGCCGCTCCACGACATGACCTCCTCTAAATGAACTTATTAACCCCTAAACCTAGGGGCCCCCCACATCGCCGCCACTAAATAAACCTATTAACCCCTAAACCTCCGGCCCCCCACATCGCTGCTACTAAATAAACCTATTAACCCCTACACCTAACACCCCCTAACTTTAAATTAAAATTACAATATAACTATCTTAAAATGAAAACTTACCTGTGAAAAAAAACAAAAACCTAAGTTTAAACTATAAATTAACCTAACATTACTTTTCTAATAAAATTTAAAAAACATCCTATTAAAAAATCTAAATTGCAAATTTAAAAAAACGTAACACTACGAAAAAATTTAAAAAATCTAAAATTACAAAAAATAATAAACACTAAATTACGAAAAATAAAAAATACTAAGCTTACAAAAAATAATAAACTAAATTATCAAAAATAAAAACAATTACACCTAATCTAATAGTCCTATAAAAATAATAAAAAAAAACAAATAAAAACACCCCCTAGCCTACAATAAACTACCAATAGCTCTTAAAAGGGCCTTTTGTAGGGCATTGCCCTAAGTTAAACATTTCTTTTACCTGTAAAAATAAAATACAAAGTCCCCCCAACAGTAAAACCCACCACCCAACCAACCCGCCAAAATAAAAAACCTAACTCTAAAAAAATCCTAAACTACCCATTGCCCCTAAAGGGGCATTTGTATGGGCATTGCCCTTAAAAGGACATTCAGCTCTTTTTCAATACCCTTAAAAGGGCATTCAGCTCTTTTAAAAAAGCCCAAAGCCCTAATCTAAAAAAAAACACACCCAAAAAAACCCCCCAAAAAACCCTAACACTAACCCCAAAATATCTACTAACGATTCCTGAAGTCCAGACATCCATCTCCATCCAGGCGGCGAGAAGTCTTCATCCAGGTAGCAAAATCTTCATCCATCCCGGGGGCGTCTTCTATCTTCATCCCAGCGGAGCGATCCTGGAAGCCGAAGACATCCTGTGCGAAGGGAGCATCCTCTTCATATGATCACCGCCGTACACTGAAGTTGAATGCAAGGTAGTCTTTTCAAAATGGCGTACCTTCCATTCCTATTGGCTGATTTGATTCTTCAAATTCAAATCAGCCAATAGGATGAGAGCTTCTAAAATCCTATTGGCTCTGCACCGCCGGGATGAAGATAAAAGATGCCCGGGATGGATGAAGATATCTCCGCCTGGATGAAGACTTCTCGCCGCATGGATGGAGATGGATGTCCGGACTTCAGTAACCGTGAGTAGATATTCTGGGGTTAGTGTTAGTTTTTTTTCTTTTATTTGTTTGGGCTTTTTTAAAAGCGCTGAATGCCCTTTTAAGGGCAATGAAAAATAGCCGAATGCCCTTTTAAGGGCAATGCCCATACAAAAAAATATTGGCATGGCATGGTAGTTTATTGTAGGCTAGGGGGTGTTTTTATGTTGGCGGGCTTTTTTGATTTTTATAGGGCTATTAGATTAGGTTTAATTGTTTTTATTTTTAATAATTTCATTTATTATTTTTTGTAAGCTTAGTGTTTTTTATTTTTCGTAATTTAGTGTTTATTATTTTTAATAATTTTAGATTTTTTATTTTTTTTCGTAGTGTTAGTTTTTTTTAAATTTGTAATTTAGATTTTTTAATTGGTAGTTTTTTTTAAATTTTATTAGAATAGTTATGTTAGGTTAATTTATAGTTTAAACTTTGTTTTTTTTTATTTCACAGGTAAGTTTTTATTTATTTTAAGATAGTTATATTGTAATTTTAATTTAAAGTTAGGGGGGTGTTAGGTTTAGGGGTTAATAGTTTAATTTAGTGTTTTGTGATGTGGGGGGGTTGGCGGTTTAGGGGTTAATAGGTTTATTTAGTAGCGGCAATGTGGGGAGCCGGAGGTCTATGGGTTAAAAGGTTTATTTAGTGGCGGCGATGTGAGAGGCCAGAGGTTTAGGGGTTAATAACTTTATTATAGTGGTGGCAATGTCGGGGAGCAGCGGATTAGGGGTTAATAGCTTTATTATAGTGTGGGCGATGTCGGGTAGCAGCGGATTAGGGGTTAATAGCTTTATTATAGTGTCAGCAATGTCGGGGAGCAGCGGAATAGGGGTTAATAACTTTATTATAGTGGCAGCGATGTCGGGGAGCGGCGGAATGGGGTTAATAACTTTTATTAGTGTCAGCGTTGTCGGGGGCGGCAGATTAGAGGTTTATAACTTTATTTAGCTGTCAGCAATGTCGAGCGGCAAATTAGGGGTGTTTAGACTTGGGGTTTATGTTATGGTGTTTAAACGTACATTTTTTTTTCCCCCCATGGACATCAATGGGGCTGTGTTACGGAGATTTTTCATTCCGCACTTCAGGTGTTAGTTTTGTTTCTAACACTCTATCCCCATTGATGTCTATGGGGGAAAGCGTGCACGAGCACGTCAAAGCAGCCAATTTTGGAGGGAGACATTGGGACAAGAAGGGAGACAGAGTGAGAGACACAGAGGGAGAGGGAGAGAAAAAGAGAGAAATAGAGAAAGACAGAGGGGGAGACAGAGAAAAAGAGAGAAATAGAGAAAGACAGAGGGGGAGACAGAGAAAAAGAGAGACAGATGGGGAGACAGAGAGAAAACCAGAGGGGGAGACACAGAGAGAGAGACAGAGGGGGAGACAGAGAGGGACTGAGGGAGAGATATATATTTATATAGAGAGAGAGAGACCAATAGACAGAGGGAGATATAGAGATAGAGACAGAGGGGGAGATATATAGAGAGAGACAGAGGGGGAGACAGAGAGAGACTGAGGGAGATATATATATATATATATATAGAGACTGACAGACAGACAGACAGAGGGGGAAACAGAGAGAAAGCCAGAGGGGGAGGGGGAGAGAGAGACAGAGGGGGATACAGAGAGAGACAGAGGGGTAGACAGAGAGAGACAGACAGACAGAGGGGGAAACAGAGAGAAAGCCAAAGGGAGAGACAGAGGGGGAGACAGAGAGAAAGCCAAAGGGGGAACCAGAGAGAGAGAGAGAAAGAGGGGAGAGAGAGGGGGAGAAACAGAGAGAGACAGAGGGGAGAAACAGAGAGAGACAGAGGGGAGAAACAGAGAGAGACAGAGGGGAGAAACAGAGAGAGACAGAGTGGGAGGACAGAGAGAGACAGAGGGGGAGGACAGAGAGAGACAGAGGGGGAGGACAGAGAGAGACAGAGGGGGAGGACAGAGAGAGACTGGGGAGATGGACAGAGAGAGACTGGGGAGAAGGACACAGAGAGAGACAGAGGGGGAGGAGGACAGAGAGAGACAGAGGGGGAGGACAGAGAGAGACAGAGGGGAGGACAGAGAGAGACTGGGGAGAAGGACAGAGAGAGACTGGGGAGAAGGACAGAGAGAGACAGAGGAGGACGACAGAGAGAGAGACAGGGGGAGGAGGACAGAGAGAGACAGAGAGGAGGACAGAGAGAGACTGGGGAGGACAGAGAGAGACTGGGGAGAAGGACAGAGAGAGACAGAGGAGGACGACAGAGAGAGACAGAGGGGGAGGAGGACAGAGAGAGACAGAGGGGAGGACAGAGAGAGACTGGGGAGAAGGACAGAGAGAGACTGGGGAGAAGGACAGAGAGAGACTGGGGAGAAGGACACAGAGAGAGACTGGGGAGGACGACAGAGAGAGACAGGGGGAGGAGGACAGAGAGAGACTGGGGAGAAGGACAGAGAGAGACTGGGGAGAAGGACAGAGAGAGACTGGGGAGAAGGACAGAGAGAGACAGAGGAGGACGACAGAGAGAGACAGGGGGAGGAGGACAGAGAGAGACAGAGGGGAGGACAGAAAGAGACTGGGGAGGACAGAGAGAGACTGGGGAGAAGGACAGAGAGAGACTGGGGAGAAGGACAGAGAGAGACTGGGGAGAAGGACAGAGAGAGACTGGGGAGAAGGACAGAGAGAGACTGGGGAGAAGGACAGAGAGAGACTGGGGAGAAGGACAGAGAGAGACAGAGGAGGACGTCAGAGAGAGACAGAGGGGGAGGAGGACAGAGAGAGACAGAGGGGGAGGACAGAGAGAGACAGAGGGGAGGACAGAGAGAGAGACAGAGGGGGGGACAGAGAAAGCCAAAGGGGGAGACAGCTAGAGAGAGACAGAGAGAAACAGATGAGGAGGTAGAGAGAGACTGAGGAGAAGAACAGAGAGAGACTGAGGAGAAGAACAGAGAGAGACTGGGGAGAAGGACAGAGAGAGACTGAGGAGAAGGACAGAGAGAGACTGAGGAGAAGGACAGAGAGAGACTGAGGAGAAGGACAGAGAGAGACTGAGGAGAAGGACAGAGAGAGACTGGGGAGAAGGACAGAGAGAGACAGAGGGCAGGACAGAGAGAGACAGAGGGGGGGCAGAGAGAGACAGAGGGGGGGCAGAGAGAGACAGAGGGGGGGCAGAGAGAGACAGAGGGGGGACAGAGAGAGACAGAGGGGGAGGGCAGAGAGAGACTGGGGAGAGGGAGACCACTAAAAGAGGGGAGATAG
This sequence comes from Bombina bombina, assembly GCF_027579735.1. NCBI lineage: Eukaryota > Metazoa > Chordata > Amphibia > Anura > Bombinatoridae > Bombina > Bombina bombina. Next base: position 192,622,094 of record NC_069508.1, on the reverse strand, counting down.
ACCACTGAATGAGGAAAGAGAGAGAACAATGAAATAGTTGGAAGAACATAAATGGGGGAAGAGAAGACTGAAAGAAGGTTAGAAACACCAAGTTAGCAAGTTAGGAATACAGCACTGAAAGGAGTAGAAATCCATAGGGTTTCCCTGCCTCTCTCCCTAATATCCCTGGGGTCACTTTCCCTCCTCTCTCCCCTATATCCCTGCCAGTCTCGCAGACAGCCCCTGCCCCAGCTACAAATTCTATGTGCTCTATGAGTAGAGCCCTAACCCTGTCTGTCACACAACACCCAGCTCACCCTCCTCCCTACCTTCAGGAGAACTGCCCACCCAGCATCCTGTGGGGGGAATATCCAGAAATGTGGTAAGTGCTGCTCCGGGAGCCCCCATCCTTCCCCTCACACTTGCAATGTGTAGCTCCGGGGCGGGAGCTTCTCCCTCCCGCTCTGATTTGAAATATGACAGAGCGCTTCCACCAATGTGGATTAGTCTGCCCCGTGTAGCCTTCCTGTTCCCTCTGCCGCGGTCCCTGCTCACCCTGGCATCTCTTTTAGTGACAGTGATAGAGAGGGTGAGTAGGAACTGCAGTAGAGGGAACTGGAAGAGTGACAATCACTGCCAGTGAGTGGAGGCACAGCCCAGCCAGATATCCCCTAGGGTCAGCAGAGCACAAGTTCTTTGCTCCAAACCCCTGCAAATCTCCCTGCATACTCTTTTCCTACCACTTCCTCCTGGTCCGGGCCCTACTCACCGTGTTGCTGCCTACAAAATAAAACACCCTGCACTATTCTGCCTGCAGCATCACTGCTGACTATCTTTACGGGGACGTCTGGTCACCCTAACTTAGAAGCTCCCAATTTAGCACTGTTGATGATGTTAGGCTGGGACACCCAGTGAAAGGGACTGAGAGCAGACCCCCCCTTTCTGCATATGAAAAGACAGATTATACAAACAGGAGCATACAGGGGACAAGTACAGGAATCTGTAGACTTAAGTATACATCTAAATCTTTGGAGCTTGGTTAGGAGTCTAAAAATCAGCACAATGTTATTTAAAAATAAGCAAAATTATACATTGTTACAACCCCCCGCCACCCAGATGGGCTATATAAATGGATCATCTACAAAACATTTATGCAAAGAAAAATATAGTGTACAATGTTCCTTTAAAATCAAATCAAAACCATACATTACAATTCACAACAGACAGGGGTGAGCCAAGAATACTTGTCCCCTGTATGCAGAAATAAGTTCTGCCACTAACCCCCCCCCCCCCCCCGCAAAACCCCCCAACAACAAATAGAACAAACTAAGTATGTATTATAATGACATTTTAATAGATTCATATCTGCTATGCAAACTTACATGTAGATTACAGTATTGACAAAGGTCAAGAAAATGAAACAATTAGAAGAGCCAAATCACACTTGGTGAAACAAAGTGGATCGGAGGCCACTAAAATTATTCTTAGAATTAAGAATATTATTATTCTTTAAATTACTCTATTATATATGTATATACAGTATATATATATATACGCGTGTTCAAAAAAATGTTTGTTGTAAATGACTATTGTAGCTGGAAAAGGATGATTTTAATGGACCATCTACACAGGCGAACAGAGACCCATTATCAGAAACCATCTGTCCTGTGTTCCAATGGCACGTTGTGTTTGCTAATCCAAGTTTATTAAATAAAAAGGGTAATTGATCATTAGAAAACCCTTTTGCAATAATGTTAGCACAGCTGAAAACTGTTGTTCTGATTAAAAAAGCAAAAAAATGGCCTTCATTAGATTAGTTGAGTATCTGGAGCATCAGCAATTGTGGGTTTGATTACAGGCTCAAGATGGCCAGAATCAAAGAACTTTCTTCTGAAGCTCGTCAGTCTATTCTTGTTTTGAGAAATGAAGGCTATTCCAAGTGAGAAATTGCCAAGAAACTGAAGATCTTGTACAACACTGTGTACTACTCCCTTCACAGAACAGTGCATACTGGCTTTAACTAGTATAGAAAGACGTGTCTAGTTTGAGAAACAGCCGCCTCACAAGTCCTCAACTGGCAGCTTTATTAAGTACCACCCACCAAACACCAGTCTCAACATCAACAGGGAGGAGGCGAGTCCTGGATGCTGGCCTTCTAGGCACAGTTCCAAAGAGAAAGCCATATCTCAGAATGGGCAATAAAAAGAAAAATTGGAAAAAGTGTTATGGATAGACAAATCTAAGTTTGAGGTGTTCAGGTCACAAAGAAGAACAGTCATGAGATGCAGACTTGCAGGCCCATTTATCAAAGGGCTTGCGGACCTGATCCGACACTGCGGATCAGGTCCGCAAGACCTCGCTAAATGCGGAGAGCAATACGCTCTCCGCATTTAACATTGCACCAGCAGCTCACAAGAGCTGCTGGTGCAACACCGCCCCCTGCTGACTCGCGGCCAATCGGCCGCCAGCAGGGAGCTGTCAATCAACCCGATCGTATTCGATCGGGTTGATGTCCGGCGATTCCTGTCCGCCTGTTCAGAGCAGGCGGACAGGGTTATGGAGCAGCGGTCTTTAGACCGCTGCTTCATAAGTTGTGTTTCTGGCGAGTCTGAAGACTCGCCAGAAACACGGCCCTTCAAGCTCCGTACGGAGCTTGATAAATGGGCCTGCAAATGAAAAGATGCTGGAGGACAGCTTGATGCCATCTGTCAAGCATGGTGGAGGCAATGTGATGGTCTGGGGTGCTTTGGTGGTGGCAAAGTAGGAGATTTATACAGGGTAGAAAAGAATTTGAAGAACAAGGAACATGGAAACCCCATATGATCGTTTCAGTCTTAAAGGGACACTGAACCCAAATTTTTTCTTTTGTGATTCAGATAGAGCATGCAATTTTAAGCACCTTTTCTAATTTACTCCTATTATCAATTTTTCTTTGTTCTCTTGCTATCTTTATTTGAAAAAGAAGGCATCTAAGCTGTTTTTTTTGGTTCAGAACTCTGTACAGCATTTTTTTTATTGGTGGATGAATTTATCCACCAATCAGCAAGAACAACCCAGGTTGTTCACCAAAAATGGGCCGGCATCTAAACGTAGATTCTTGCATTTAAAATAAATATACAAAGAGACTGAAGAAAATTTGATAATAGGAGTAAATTAGAAAGTCCCTTTAATTGGACCTCATCAGTGAGGTGCAGTGATATTCAGCTAAACACATTGGGCAAGGAGTCCACGTCTGGTTCCCTGATCACCCTTAGGGAGACATCCTCAGGATCATATTACAAATATTTACAGAAAGAGAAGCAGTCTCCCAGGAACCAACACCAGCTCCATAACTTGATAGTTTGTTCTATGGTGATTTACCACCTGGGGGCAGCCTCTCTTAGCCCAGTAATGCTTTCCACATGTGTTAAATCTCCATAGAACAAGCGAACAAGTTATTGAGCTGGTGTTCACTCCTGAGAGAATGCTTATATATATATATATATATATATATATATAGAATCGTTCTTCAAAGCCAGTATGTTCTGATACCCTAAAGCAAGTTATGGATCATAATAATACCCACAGAAAGTACAGAAGGACATGCTGCACTCATATACCTTCTTCAAAAATGTTTACTGAAACTTTGGATAAAGAAAAAGATCCAAACAAAATGAATCGTCCATACGTGAACCCACAGTACAAGTATATATATCACGTTACTGAGAGGGAAGGCACTCATTGTATATTCCAACAATAGTCACATTTATTATGGCATGATATGATATATAATGTTACTATTGTTGGGATATACAACACATGCCTTCCCTCTCAGGAACGTGATATATACAGTATGCTAATTTTAAAGCGCACCCTGGAAGTTGTCTCGGTGTGAAGTGAGTGCTAAGTTTGAACTATGTACTGTACATATACCGTGTATATATATATATATATATATATATATATATATACTGTATATATACCTGTGTGTGTGTGTGTGTATATATATATATATATATATATATATATATAAATATATGTGTGTGTGTGTGTGTGTGTGTGTGTGCCATATCTCTCTATCTTCCTTTTTTTATTTTGGTTTATCCTATTCAGATATACATAACAAAGTAAAATGATGTAAAATTAATATATACAAATGAATGTTTTTTTCTTTTCCAGAGATTGCCGACTTGAGCAGCCAACATGTCGGTGATCGTGGCCCAGTCACATTATATCTTTGGTCTCCGTTCACAAGTGGTTAATAATATTTGTTACTTTGATGAGCAAACCATAATTTTCCCATCGGGCAATAACTGCATTAAATACAACGTAGATCAAAAATGGCAAAAATTTATACCAGGTGAGCTTTTTATTAATTTATTTAATTTTCTGTATTTAATTCTTTTTTTTTTTGTTATAGGAAAAAAAACATCTATCTGTCTTATCATCTGTCTTTCTGTCTATCTTCTATCTGTCTGTCAGTCTGTCTTATCTATCTGTCTGTCTGTCTATCTGTCTATCTATCTATCTATCTATCTATCTATCTATCATCTCTATGTCTTGTGGCTTTGGTTCCAGGCTCAGAGAAGAGTTTGGGGATGCAGGCTCTGGCAATCAGCCCAAACCACCGTTACTTAGCCATGTCTGAAAGAGGACCAGAAAAGACTACAATCACAATTTATGAACTATCTTCTGTGCCGTTTAAGAAACGCAAGGTCCTAAGTGCACCAGACTTTCATGCTCATGAGTTTGTCAGTATTGCATTTTCTCCAGACTCTAAATATCTGGTTGCCCAGACAGGCTCTCCAGAATGGACTATCATATTTTGGATGTGGGAAAAGCAGAAAGTTATGGCATCAGTGAGAACGGACACCCAGAACAACCCTATTTACCAGGTAAAGGAACATTGTTTCATTACAGTAGATCACACATACAATATGAACAGAGACTTCCTCTTGTCATTTAGCTATAAAATAATTGCAGCCATCATTAAATAAGTCTTATTGTCATGGTTACTTCACCATCAGTAAGATCGTTTTTTTCTATAGACTTTAAATCAATGTTACTTTTTTTTTCTTCTTGTCATTTAGGTGAGCTTCAATCCTGAGGACAACAGCCAGATCTGTGCCACAGGCCTTGGGGTATTTAAATTGTTTCGCTATATGGACGGTAACTTGAAACAGACAAACTTTCAGAAGGTTGAAGCTCAGAACTTCCTGTGTCATGCGTGGCTCTCTGAAAACAGAATTATATGCGGAACAGATACTGGAAAGCTTTGCCTGTTTGAATCTGGAGATCTTCGTTGGGAAATAAACATAACCGGAAAACTTGTGCCCAAGGAGTCTCCGAAATTTGGCACAGCTTCTGATGATGGCCGGTAACTACTCACTATTCATTAGAAAACGTGATAAGCTCTGGAGACAATAAATTATACACACAGATTTTTAACAATTTAAACTTTTTTTTGTTTAGTAATTTTGTAATGGACCTGTTAGTAAAGGGGCAGTCTAGTCAAAATTAAACTTTCATGATTCAGATAGGGCATGCAATTTTAATCAACTTTGCAATTTACTTTTATCATCAAATTTTCTTTGTTCTCTTTGTGTTCTTTATTGAAAGCAAAACCTAGGTAAGCTCATATGCTAATTTCTAAGTCCTTGAAGGCTACCCCTTATCTCAGTGCATTTTGACATTTTTTGTTACAGCTAGCGCTATTTCATGCGTGCCATATAGATAACATTGTGTTCCCTCCCATGGAGTTACATAGGAGTCAGCACTGATTGGCTAAAATGCAAGTCTGTCAAAAGCACTAAAATAAGGGGGCAATCTACAGAGGCTTAGATACAAGGTAATCACAGAGGTAAAAAGCGTATTAATATAACGGTGTAGGTTATGTAAAACTGGGGAATGGGTAATAAAGGGATTGTCTATCTTTTTAATCAATAAAAAATCTGGATTAGACTGTCCCTTTAAATGAATATGTACAATTCTAGTGTATTGATATTGATCCATCTGTTTCTAGCTCCCTTTCTGCTATGGATTCCACGGCACCCTCTAACCAGAGGATAAATGCCATAGTGGCATATTCTAAAGGATTCCTGTGCGCTGCAGGGCCCGGCCGAGTCTGCATTTTTGAGAAAGCAGAAGATAAAGATTTTTACAAGAGGAGCCGGATTATTAGAGTAAGTGACTTAAAGGGACATGAAACCCACATTTTTTCTTTCAAGATTTAGAAAGAGATTGCAATTTTAAACATCTTTCTAATTTACTTATATTATCTAATTTGTTTTATTCTCTTGATATTCTTTGCTGAAAAGCATATCTAGATATGCTCAGTAGTTGCTGATTGGTTGCTGCACACAGAAGCCTCGTGTGATTGGCTCACCATGTACATTGCTTTTTCTTCATCTAAGGATATCTAAAAAATGAAGCAAAATAAATAATAGAAGTAAATTGTAATGTTGTTTAAATTTCTATTCTCTATCTGAATCATGAAAGAAAGATTTTGGGTTTAGTGGCCCTTTAAAGGAATAGTAAACCCCAAAATTTTCTTTTATGATTTAGGCAGAACAAACAATTTTAAACAACTTTCCGATTTACTTCTATTATCAAATTTGCTTCATTCTCTTGTTATCCATTGCTGAAGGAACAGCATTGCACTACTGGCAGGAAGCTGACCACATCTAGTTAGCCAATCACAAGAGACAAATGTGTGGAGGCACCAATCAACAGCAGCTCCCACTAGTGTAGGATATGTGTGTATTCTTTTTAACAAGGGATACTAAGAGAACAAAGCACATTTGAACATAGAAGTGAATTTAAAAATGTCTTAAAATAACATGTTTTATCTGAATCATGCAAGTTTAATTATGACTTTCCTATCCCTTTAAAGGGACATAAACATCAATGTTTTATATATGTATAGTATATATAAGTAATTCCTTCATTTCAAAAGATCTTCCTACAAAATAAGGGGTAGACCACAATCCTTTAGAAAACTTTTTCAAACGCTTTATCTTTAAATATCCCCACAGAATTTAATGGTGAAATTTGTAGAAAACTAATTACATTTGTTTTTCTAAAGAATTGTGATCAACCCCACATGTTTACAAGCATTCAAGATGCTACACAAACACATTTTCAAATTCTCCCACCTCCACTGGGAGATTGATTTCTGCTGCTGCCTATTGTTTGCATAGCTTTTCTTATAGCCAGTGCTGCAACATTGACATTTTCAGTAAAGGTTAAGGTTTCAATAGGAAATGCAGCTATTTCAAATGACAAAATAAATATCAAGAAGTTATATGTTAACAATTTAATACACAACAGCAGGTAAAATGGATCATTGGGAACAAATTAAAGGGGGGGGGGGGGATGTTAAGGTCCAATGTCTCTTTAACTCTTTTAAACATTTTATTCACTTAGAGGTCCACAACTCATTCATTTACAGAGCATCAGATAGCCTCTCCTTCACCATCATTAGTTTTATAGGGATTATTGCATCAAATGCCCCAGTAATAATGCACCAAAAGCTCTTAATACTCAGAAGTATTTTATGGGGGATTCAGTTTTGAGTTTAAAGGGACCCAGCATTTTTCTTTCATGATTCAGATAGAGCAGCAATTTTAAACGACGATCTAATTTACTTCTGTTATCAAATTTTCTTTGTTCTTTTTGGGTATCTTTTTTGAAAATCATGGACATTAGCTCAGGAGCGTGCATGTGTCTGGAACACTATATGGCAGCAGATTTGCAAGAATGTTATTCATTAGCAAGAGCACTAGAGGGCAGCACTGTTTCCGGCCATGTAGTGCTCCAGATGCCTACCTTGGTATCTCTTCAACAAAGAATACCACAGGAATGAAGCAAATTTTATAATAGAAATAAATTGGAAACATTTTAAAAATGTTATGCTCTGTCTGAATCACAAAAGAGAATATTTGGGTTTAAGGCAGTTATTGCTACATCACATTTATATGTATTGTGTAGATTCCACAAGATAAGCAGAGCAGTGACCCCAGCCTGGCTGAACAGCAGGAGGTTACGTGCATGTGCCTGAGCCCTTCAGAGGAGAACGTGCTGGCCAGCACAAATAAAGGTCAGCTATACAGCATTACCCTCTCTTCTGCTGAATTTGGTAAGGTGAGTAATAGTAACTCTGCTCATTATTGCACTTTCCCTGAGACTCCCGTTGTTCTGTCGAGAACTGCAATCTGACGTCACTTCCAGTGATTCCATTCATCTGATTGGTCCGTGTCCAGTTAGTGATAGGATTCACAACCAATCAGATGGGCACTGGGATCGCCTATCTTCACTATCTATTTGCCTCCGCTTGGGGGGTTCAAGGGGGGCAAAGCCCCCTTGTAAACCTAATTCTCCAAGGTTTACTTGGGGTGTATGCCAGACGATCGATCGTGCGCCCCCAGACAGAGGCAAAACGGATATTAAAACAGAAGACTCACCGGAAGTGACGTCAGATTGCAGTTCTCGACAGAACACGGCCTTTCACTGTATTTCCTGCTTCCTTTCTCAGCGTTATATTTCTTTCCATCTTTGCTGTATATTTGCTCCTCTCTCCATTTACTTTCTATTGACATATTTCTTTACCTCTAGAACGTTTCCTTTTTATGCTTTTTGTTTTATGTTTTACCCCCACAAAATGATCTGTTTCTGTAGGGAGATGATTGCTTTGGGTATCTGACGGAGCCCTGGCATTCCGCCGCCATCACTGGTCTCAGCATCTGTATCCGCAAACCCCTGATAGCGACCTGTTCCCTGGATCACTCCGTGCGCATCTGGAATTATGAAACCAAGTACTTTATATATTGTTTTGCTTTTGTCTCACACAATGCGCATATATTTATTTATTCCCAACTCAAAAAAAGCTGTTTGAGATTTAAAGGTATATGAAAATGAAAGGGACATAATACCCATATGCACAATTGCTTGAAAGTTATGCAGCACAACTGTAAAAAGCTGACAAAACTATATCACTTGAGCATCTCTGTGTAAGATGTTTTAACCTCAAATTGTCTTAAGCTCAAGCGTATCAGAGTACGTTCTCTGTGATCCAGTTGCTCTTTTTCCTCTCATCTGTATGGGTTAAAAACAAAACAAAAGAAGCCAATCAGCTTTCATCAGTGCCGCATTCACACTTTTATATCCCTTTAAAGTCTGTTTACATAGACATGTGGCTACTGAGGACATTTTGATTTTAAATATCTTCTTTTTTTACATAGAGATGCTCAGATGATATTTTCTAGTGAGCTTTTTAAAGCTGTGCTGCTTCACTTTCATGTGCTTCAACATTTGGGTATCATGGCCCTTTAAGAAAAAAATGTAATGATTCAGATATTGAATAAATGAAAAACTAAAACAATTTACTTCATTTAGCAAATGTACCTCTTTCTCTTTGTATTGGAATAGTCACTTCCTGTTAATACCCATTGGCTAATAGTCACTTCCTGTTAATACCCATTGGCTGATAGGTACTTGCTGTTAAAACCCATTGGCTGATAGCCACTTCCTGTTAATACCCATTGGCTGATAGCCACTTCCTGTTAGTACCCATTGGCTGTTAGGTTCTTCCTGCTAATGGTCATGTTTAAATGCTGCTCTTCCATATCATTTATACAAATATTTTGCATGTCCCTATTAGGTTAGGATGGGCTAAAAAGATAGTTTGGGTTCAGTGTCCCTTTAAGTGTTTGGATTAAAACTCACATTGAGATTTAGTGAAGCTCCTCCACTCACCCACACACACACACATATATATATCATAGTGAGTAATCATTAAAGTGAATGTAAATTTTGATGCTAAAGTGCTCGTTTTTTAAAAATTTGATTAAAAACAGGGGCACTTTAATTCATCAAAATTTACATTTCACTCCTGTTGTGAAAAAAAACTTACCTTTTAAAGTTAACAGCAGCTCTAGCTTCCTCCGGTCGTCGCAAGCCATTTCTGATGTCAGAAATGATGGATAGGTCATCCTCCAATCACGGCTTCCTCCCCGGGGGAATCAGTGACTTATTCAAAGCCGTGATTGGAGGAAGCCTGATTCCTCATTTTAGACCCAGTAAGAGGCTTTGCAACGGGTGGAGGAAGCTGGAGCTGCTGTCAAGATTAAAAGGTAAGTTTTTTTTCACAACAGGAGTGAAATGTAAATTTTGATGAATTAAAATGCCCCTGTTTTTAATAAAATTTTTAAAAACCGGGCACTTAAACATCAAAATTTACATTCACTTTAAGCATTAATGTATATATTCCAGATATAGTAAATATGTATTTTGTAAAGTGTTTGTAAAATAGATTATTTTTAAATACAGAAATGGAAATGTTCTCTTACATTTCTCTGTTTTCCTCCCAGCTCACTAGATCTGTATAAGGAATATCAAGAAGAAGCCTTCAGCATCTCGCTGCATCCATCTGGACATTATGTTCTGGTCGGATTCTCTGACAAGTTACGCTTAATGAACCTACTGACTGACGATATCCGCACGTTTAAAGAATTCACAGTGCGCGGCTGCCGTGAGGTATCAACTGTACTTCCCACTTCTTGACATATAAAAAATACTGACAGCAGACATCTATATATGGATTTACAATATAGTGGAATTATGTTCATTGGGACAATTACCCTATTTGAATGTTTTAAAACATCAATAACAGAGCTAGAATATGACAAATCAAGGAAGAATGCGAATTAGTCATTTGGTTAAGCGTGAGGCTTACTGCATTGGACGTCATTGCTAATGGTAGGGTCCATCTAAAGGGAAATAAACCAGTGACCAAGGGGATTTGCTTGGTTGGAGAAGTACACACTATTGTTCAGTAACAAAATCTCATTGGTAGATCTCTGTAGACAAATATATTACTTACGCAGGGGATCCTTAAAGGGATATGAAACCCAAAAATATACTTTTTTGATTCAGACAGAGTCTACAGTTTTAAAAAAGTTTACAATTTACTTCTATTATCAACTTTTCTTCGTTTCCATGACCGAGGTAGACATCTGAAGCACTATATGACAGGAAATAGTGCTGCCATCTAGTGCTCTTGAAAATGGATAATATTCTTGCAAATTCCTGCCATATAGTGCTCCAGACATGTGCACGCTCCCTGCTTTCTAACAAAAGATACCAAGAGAATGAAGAAAATTTAAAAATAGAAGTAAATTAGAAAGTTGTTTAAAATTGTATTCTCTGTCTGAATCATGAAAGAAAAGTTTTGGGTTTCATATTTCTTTAATTCCTGCCCCTTTAATGCTACTTGAGGACTTGAGTTGGATACCTCTATTATAGGAGGGTAGGTACATTTTAGGTAATAACATAGTCATATATTTAGCTCTTTCGCCCCTGTTACTGAGGAAGAAGTTTCTGCACTTATACTGCGCTCTCACCTCACTACCTGTCCCCTCGACCCCATCCCCTCACAGCTACTCCCCTCCCTCTCTTCTACCCTTACCCCTATACTCACACACATTTTCAACCTCTCCCTCAGCACCAGTATATTTCCCTTATCTCTAAAACATGCACTGGTCACACCTATCCTCAAAAAACCTTCCCTTAATCCAACCTCCCCATCCAACTACCGCCCTATTTTCCTACTGCCTCTTGCCTCAAAGCTTCTTGAAAAGCTAGTATATGCACGCCTATCCCATTTCCTTACATTAAACTCCCTCCTTGACCCACTGCAACCTGGATTTCAACCCAACGCTCCACAGAGACAGCAATTGTTAAGGTTACCAATGATCTACTCACAGCAAAATCCAAAGAACACTTCTCTCTGCTTATCCTCCTTGATCTGTCTGCAGCCTTTGATACTGTTGACCATCCTCTTTTGCTCCAAACCCTCCAATCTTTTGGCATTTGTGGCACAGCCCTCTCGTGGTTCTCTTCCTACCTGTCTATCCGTACCTTTAGTGTAGCCTTCTCTGGGGCTTCCTGTGCCCCATTACCACTTTCTGTTGGTGTACCGCAAGGCTTTGTCCTCTGTCCCCTTTTCTTTTCAATCTACACATCATCATTAGGTTCACTAATAAAGTCCCACGGTTTCCAATATCATTTGTATGCCGACGACACTCAAATCTACATCTCTGCTCCAGACCTATCTCCTTCCTTGCTAACCCTTGTCACTAACTGTCTTTCTCACATCTCTTCCTGGATGTCCTCTCACTACCTTAAGCTAAAGCTCTCCAAAACTGAACTCCTTATTTCCCCCTTTTTCTCTCCATAACTGTAGACAAATCCATCATTACCCCTACACCGCATGCCCGATGTCTTGGGGGTCACACTTGACTCAGATCTTTCTTTCACTCCTTACATTTAGGCCATGGCTAAATCCTGCCACTTCCACCTTAAAAACATCTCTAAAATTAGACATTTCCTTACACAAGACACAACTAAGATTTTAATCTACTCTCTCATCATTGCCTTGACAATTCCGTCCTCTCTGGTCTCCCTAGCTGCCGTCTTGCTCCTTTACAATCCATAATGAATGCCTCTGCCAGGCTCATCTTCCTTACACGTTGCTCTTCATCTGCCGCACCTCTCTGCCAATCCCATCACTGGTTTCCTCTTGCCTCCAGAATTAAACACAAAATTCTGACTCTGACATACAAAGCTCTCAACTGCACTGCTCCCCTCTATATCTCAGACCTTGTCTCCAGATACTCTCCCTCCCGTCCCCTTCGCTCTGCTCACGACCTCCTACTATCCTCCTCTCTTGTTACCGCATCACATTCCCATTTACAGGACTTCTTTAGACTGGCTTTCATCTTGTGGAACCATCTGCCTCGCTCCACAAGACTCTCCCCTAATTGTGAAAGCTTCAAGCACTCCCTAAAGACTCTTCTGTTCAGGGATGCATACAACCTACACTAACCTTTCCTAATACCAGTTCCTCTCCTCCATTGCTATTCGCCATGAATCTCCTTAGAATGTAAGCCTAAGAGCCCAACTGCTTGCAGATCACCTTCATAAGAGCTAACTACAACAGTGCGACTCTAGGCAGGGCCCTCTACCCATTTGATCCCAATAATTGCTACCTTGTATACCGCCTATGCTTATAGCGCTGCAGAATCTATTGGCGCTCTACAAATAACCGATGATAATAATAATAATAATAATGGACAGTGAATGTCATACTGGTCAAAAACCCCTGTATTTGATGAAATGATTATCACTATCTGTAGTCCAGTTAGGGTTTTTGTAGGTTGTCATATTTGTCATATTTGTTTTTTTTGTCCGTGCATATGTCTCGTATACGACAAAAAAAATATAATGTGCAAAAATAACTTTACACAAAATGCAAAGTGATCATAACTCAGCAGACAACATATTAATTCCACATGGAAAACATTTACAGACTTGAATACAACTTACATTTCATTAAGTATTATATTATATTGTATGCATTTCTTCATCATGCACAAACCACTTAACAAGATACAGTTTGTTCAATCATAAATATCCCCTTTTGGAACCCACTAATGGCCCTTGTAGTGTTGGATCTCACAGTTCAAGTGGCAATCCCTGCAAACTTTAGAGAATCTAGGTCTTTTTTCATTCAGATGTTCCAGCAGAACCTATTTCTCTGTCTATTGCTCATCGTTGTTCCAGAGTTTTTTTATTACAGTCTTCCTCACACTTTTTCTGTAGTGCTCATTTAGCTACGGCGGACATCTCTTTGCTGCGGTGAACGGCAACGTCATCCACATTTACTCCACAACAACCTTTGAAAATATCACTAATCTGAAAGGTCACAATGGAAAGGTAAACTCAGGAATAAGTTTTATTTTATAAATTGTACTGTACATAAAAAAGGGACGCTGCTGTAAACGTCCCATGTAGTTGAATGGTCTGTAGCATCTAATTGGAAAGGAAATGGAGCTTGTAATGAGCACACAGAGTCATGGTGCGCCATATTGATTCATTCAAGCTTAAAGGGACATGAAACCCAACATTTTTCATTCATGATTCAGTTAAAGAATGCGATTTTAAACAACTTTTCAATGTATTTCTGTTATCACATATGCTTCACTCTTTGTTTGAAAGAGCAGCAATACACTACTGGGAACTATAAAACACATTGGGTGAGCCAATGACAAGAGGCATTTATGTACAACCACCAATCAGCAGCTATCTCCCAGTAGTTAATTGCTGCTGCTAAGCCTACTTAGATATGCCTTTAAAAAAGGATACCAAAAGATCAAAATAAATTAGATAACAGAAATATAATGGAAATATGTTTAAAATTGCATCTGGTAACTGAATAATGAAAGTTTAATTTTTACTTTACCGTCCCTTTAATATCTCTGGGTTATTGAAGCTGTTCAGTTCTAAAATAATCCTTATTGGCCGTAGGTACGGTCGGTCTCATGGAGCTCTGATGACAGTAAGCTGGTGTCCTGTGGCCTGGATGGAGCAGTGTATGAGTGGAACACGCTCCTGGGTAAGCGCGAGTCTGAGTGTGTGCTCAAATCCTGCAGTTACAACTGTGTGGCCACGTCGCCCGACGCCAAAACTATTTTTGCTGTTGGATCCGACCAGACACTTAAAGAGATCAGTGATTCTCAGGTAATACCCAATAAACGTCTTCCAATCACTTATTGCTGTGTATACTTTCCAATGTATTTATTAAGTAAAACCTGTAATGTTCTCATTGTTTAGGGGGTTGTCTTAGAATGGAAACTTCTACTAAATGATTATTTTAGTAGCAGTAGATGAGTACAAATATAGACTTTTGTTTTCTTTAAAGGGACATGCAAGTGCAAAGTGCACTTCAAAAGCTTTTTATTTAACCCCTTCACATTCCTGAGCTTTTTTGCTGCTTCCATTTATTACTATTGAAAGCCATATTTTAGTGAGTCACCCGCACACACTATATGTTGCTTTTTTCAGATGGCCCAGCAGATACAGAATATATCATTATTATATTTATATTTCACGTGAGAAGGCTGCAACAATGATGCTAGAAATGTATGTTTTTGTTAATATTTTAGTAACTAACATTCACCTAGATTACAAGTTTTGCATTCGTGTTTTAACGCTGAAAAAATGGCAATTTCAGCGTTAAAACAGCAACGCAGCCATTACGAGTCTTGTCGGTATAGCTGTACCGCAAGCCTTTTAGCCTGTAACTCAACGTCAGTCTCGCACTCGAAAAAATGACGTTTATTCATGGGATTCCCGTAGCGCTGCCATTACGAGTTTTGCGGTGAGGCTAAAAAGCTTGCATTACACCCTATAACGACACAATCCGTTCCGCAATCTGATACCAGTAGTTATTAGTTTTATGCAACAAAACTGTTACATAAAAATCACAACTAAACTGTTACAAAGTACACCCATAAACTACCTATTAACCCTTGTTCTGCCGCCCCCCGCATCGCAAACACTATAATAAACTTATTAACCCCAAATCTGCAGCTCCCAACATCGCCGCCACTAATAAAATGTATTAACCCCTATTCTGCCGCTGCTCAACATCGTCGCTACTATACTAAAGTTATTAGCCCCTATTCCCCCGCACTCCAACATTGCCCACACTATAATAATTATAATAACCCCTATTCCGCCGCTCCCTGACATCGCCGCCACTAAATAAAGTTATTAACCCCTAAACCTCTAGCCTCCCACATCACTACCACTAAATAAACCTATTAACCCCTAAACCGCCAGCCCCCCACATAGCCAAAAACTAAATTAAACTATTAACCCATAAACCTAACAACCCCCTAACTTTAAATTAAAATTACAAAAATAAATAAAAACTTACCTGGGAAATAAAAAAAAACTAAGTTTAATCTTTAAATTAAATTAACGTTACTATTATACTAAAATTAAAATAACTATAAATTAAATTAATTAAATTGCACATTAAAAAAACCTAACCCTACTAAAAAAATTAAATCTACAGTTAAAAAAAAATAAAAATACTAAATTACAAAAAATAATAAAATAGGAAATTACAAAAAATAACAAACAAAATTATCCAAAATAACAAACAATTACACCTAATCTAATTGCCCTATCAAAATAAAAAAGCCCCTCCAAAATAAAAAAAACCCTCAGCCTACAATAAACTACAAATAGCCCTTAAAAGGGCCTTTTGTAGGGCATTGCCCTAAAGAAATCAGCTCTTTTCCCTGTAAAAAAAATACAAAGACCCCCCCAACAGTAAAACCCACCACCCAACTAACCCCCCAAAATAAAAAGCCTAACTCTAAAAAAAAAACAAGCTACCCATTGCCCTGAAAAGGGCATTTGTATGGGCATTTCCCTTAAAAGGGCATTCAGCTCTTTTAAATAGCCAAAACCCTAATCTAAACCCCCCCCCCCCCCCGAAAAAAATCCTAACACTAACCCCTCTTTAGGTACAGTTGCTGAAGTCTGGCTGCTTAAATCCTATTTCAGCCAATAGGAATGCAATGGTACCCCCAGTGTAAAAGGGGTATCTTGCATTTGAATCCTCAGTGTGTGGCAGACGATCGCATGAAGAGGACCTCCACGTCGGACTGATGAACCTCCGCCTTGGACCTTCGCCTTGACCTCCGCCCCGCGCATCGACTGCTCCGCCTTCGCAGGGATGAAGAAAATGCTGGTCCCGCGATGGATGAAGATGGAGCAGCCTGGATGAAGATGGAGCCGCTGGGATGAAGAGCGTTCAAGCCGGACTTCAGCAACTGTGAGTACCTAAAGAGGGGTTAGTGTTAGGTTTCTTTTTAAAGACACAATGAGTCCATGGATTTCATCCTTACTTGTGGGATATTCACCTCCTGGTCAGCAGGAGGAGGCAAAGAGCACCTCAGCAGAGCTGTTAAATAGCTCCTCCCTTCCCTCCCACTCCAGTCATTTTCTTTGCCTACGTTACTGATAGGAAGAGGTAAAGTGAGGTGTTAGATTAGATTCTTCAATCAAGAGTTTATTATTTTTAAAGTAGTGCCAGAGTGTGCTGCTTTGTTCTAGGGTGTAGCCGTAGTCCATTTCAGTCTCTACAGTAGAGCTTTTGGGGGCTTTAAAGCAATGGGAACTTATGGGACATAATTCTCACTAAGCCTCCCATACATGTTTTGCTGCCCTGCTTGTCAAAGTCTGAGGGAAGAGAAAAAACTCAGTACTTTTTATTTCCACATGCCAATGTGAGGAGAAAATTAGGGCCTTGCAAGCCGGGTGGGCTGCCTTACTGCCGGGCAGCAATTTAAGGTAAGCTGATTTTTATTTTCTGGGGACACGCTCACAGAAAGATTGGCACTTTTCTATATTAAGGGACACTGGATGGCATTATCCCTAGGTGGGAGGACATGTTATCGGGCAGTAATTGCAGGCACTGGAAGGACGTGGAGAAGAGGCTCTAATTTAATTCTAGCTTCTAACAACGGCTTTATTTTACTATAACAAGCCATCTGGAGGGTTAGTTTATTTTCATGACCGCAGAGAAAGGTTCTTCAGCATGATCGATTAATTTTACTCCCCTGGACGTTATGTATTAATGCTATAACTGTCGGGAGGTTTGTTTGCTTATTGTTAACATGGGCTTTAGTTCTCCCGGCGGCTCCATTTTTACATTTTAGCCGCCCGGGAGTTTTAGCTTGTTATGCCCACGATGGGCGGAGCTATGTTGCGCGGCATGTTTGCGCGCCATTATTCCACTGCAGTGTTAGAAGCAGTTTGTTCTAAGTACATGGCAGGGAAGCAGGGTGTTTTTTATGTGGACGCTAGATGGATGTGTTTTTCTGTAGTCCGGTTGCCTGTTTCTTTGATACTCTTACATACTCTTTATGTCCTTCACACCCAGTATATCCAATGTTAATGGATTAATTTATTATAACATTTGGACATTTTCCTTTGTTATTTAAAGACACAGTACCTCTGGTTATGGTGTTCAATTTTATGGATTACCATGTGAATTAGGATGTTTTTACATTTATGCCCTTTATACTATTGCAAAAACTTTTCTGCCTCATATGTGCGTAGAGTTGCAATTCAGAGATAAGCCTTTTATTAGAGCCAACATTGGGGGGTAGTTATCAAGCCGTCAACCTCAAATACGCTGGCATTCCGCAGCGTATTTGTGGTGAGGCTGATTCGCCTTAGTTATCAAGCCCTAGATACCGGCAAAAGTAGAATTTTGTGACGTAAGCTTCGATCCGCCGGACTCAGTCCGACACAGATTGATTCTTACGTCACTCCAGATGTTCCGAACACAAGTGCGGCACAATCTGACTACTTTTGCTAGTTATCAAAAAACTAGCAGGTACGATCGGCACTTTTCCGGCCCAGCGTACCTGGTTTTCAATCCGCCGCCCTGGAGGCGGCGGATCCCATAGGAATCAATGGGAGTCTGACCATAGCGAAAGTTCATGTTCGCTGCTGCCCGACATCCCATTGATTCCTATGGGAGCTGTCTACACCTAACACCCTAACATGTACCCCAAGTCTAAACACCCCTAATCTGTCCCCCCTACAACGCCGCAACTAAATAAATGTATTACCCCCTAAACCGCCGCTCCCGGAGCCCACTGCCACTCTAATAAACTGATTAACCCCTAAACCGCCGCTCCCGGAGCCCACCGCAAGCTATAATAAATATGTTAACCCCTAAACCGCCGCTCCCGGTCCCCGCGGCTAAATAAAGAGTTAAAATAAAGAGAAATTTACCTGTAAAATAAAAACTAACCTAAGTTACAATTACACCTAACACTACACTATACTTAAATAAATTATTCTTATTTAAAACTAAATACTTACCTGTAAAATAAACCCTAAGATAGCTACAATGTAATTAATAATTACATTGTAGCTATTTTAGGATTTATATTTATTTTACAGGTAACTTGGTATTTATTTTAGCTAGTTAGAATAGTTATTAAATAGTTATTAACTATTTAATAACTACCTAGCTAAAAGAAATACAAAATTACCTGTCAAATAAATCCTAACCTAAGTTACAATTAAACCTAACACTACACTATCATTACATTAATTAAATAAATTAGCTACAAATAACTACAATTAAATTAAATAAACTAACTAAAGTACAAAAAATAAAAAAAGCTAAGTTACAAAAAATAAAAAAAATAAGTTACAAACATTTAAAACATATTACAACAATTTTAAGCTACTTACACCTAATCTAAGCCCCCTAATAAAATAACAAAGCCCCCCAAAATAAAAAAATGCCCTACCCTATTCTAAATTGAAAAAGTTCAAAGCTCTTTTACCTTACCAGCCCTTAAAAGGGCCTTTTGCGGGGCATGCCCCAAATAATTCAGCTCGTTTGCCTGTAAAAGAAAAATACAACCCCCCAACATTAAAACCCACCACCCACATACCCCTAATCTAACCCAAACCCCCCTTAAAAAAACCTAACACTACCCCCCTGAAGATCATCCTACCTTGAGTCGTCTTCAGCCAGCCGACCATCGATGGAACCGAAGAGGAGATCCGGAGCGGCAGAAGTCATCATCCAAGGGGCACTGAAGAAATCTTCCATCCGATGAAGTCATCATCCAGGTGGTGCTGAAGAAGTCTTCCATCTGGGCGATGTCATCTTCCAAGCAGCGTCTTCAATCTTCACCCATCCGGAGCGGAGCCATCTTCAGACGAGCCGACGGACGAGCCGACGCGGAGCCATCCTCTTCTTCCCGACGACTACCGACGAATGGATATTCCTTTAAGGGACATCATCCAAGATGGCGTCCCTTCAATTCCGATTGGCTGATAGGATTCTATCAGCCAATTGGAATTAAGGTAGGAAAAATCTGATTGGCTGATTGAATCAGCCAATCAGATTGAAGTTCAATCCGATTGGCTGATCCAATCAGCCAATCAGATTGAGCTCGCATTCTATTGGCTGATCGGAACAGCCAATAGAATGCAAGCTCAATCTAATATAAATTATATTAGGGTTTATTTTAAAGGTAAGTATTTAGTTTTAAATAGGATTAATTTAGTTAATAAGAGAAATATTATTTAGATTTATTTAATTAATATTTAAGTTAGGGGGGTTTTAGGGTTAGGGTTAGGGTTAGGTTTAGGGGTTAATAATTTTATTACAGTGGCGGTGGTGTATGGGGGGGCAGGATAGGGGTTAATAAATTTATTATAGGTGGCGACGGTGTAGGGGGGGCAGATTAGGGGTTAATAAGTTTAATATAGGTTGCGGCGGGGTCCGGGAGAGGCGCTTTAGGGGTTCAACTATTTATTTAGTTGCGGCGAGGTCCGGGATCGTCATAATAGGGGTTAATAACTTTATTATAGAGGGCGACGGTATAGGGGGGGCAGGATAGGGGTTACTAGGTATAATGTAGGTGGCGGCGGTGTCCGGGAGCGGCGGTTTAGGGGTTAATATATTTATAAGAGTTGCGGCGGGATCTAGGAGCGGAGGTTTAGGGGTTAATAACTTTATTGAGTTGCGGGGGGCTCCGGGGGTGCCGGTATAGGGGGTAGAACAGTGTAGTTAGTGTGGGTGCTTAGTGACAGGCTAGCAATAAAGCTGGGAAAAGCCGAAGAGCAGCGAGATCGGATGAGTGATACCTCTCACAGTCCGCTGCTCATCGCCCCGTACTTGGTGCGCGGCTTTTTGACAGCTTTATTGATAACTTAGGCAAAATTTTGCAGGTCCGCAGCGGCGATGGTAGGCGAGCTTAGGCAGGCGTATTGAACCTGCGAAGGCAAGTAAAGTAGACGCGTTGATAACTACCCCCCATTGTCTTGATTGTTGTAAGAAACATTCGGACAAAGGTTTTTTTATATCCGCAGCCTTCTCCTCAAGTGTCCTATATATATATATATATATATATATATATATAAAAAAAAAAGAAAATAAAAGAATTAGCGTCCATTCTTTCAGTGCCCTGCGTTTTCCTCCACGACTCGTTTCCCACTGGTGCGAAGCGGTCGCGAGTGCATTGTTGGCTTTTCCCATGCTGCAGGGAGAGCGCAAGAGGATAAATAATTATTCAGTGAGCGAGGTTCCCTCCCAGACGTAAGGGAGAGGATACTTCGGTAGCATCTGAGGATAAAATCTCAGTTTCTGTCAGTATAATTCCTCCTGCTGATACTGAAGTTATATTTTTCAGGTTTAAGCTAGAACACCTTTGTCTGTTACTTAAGGAGGTTTTAGCTACTCAGGACGACAATGATAGCATGGCGGTTGTTAATCTTAGGTCGTACCTAGATCAATGCTTTGGAATAGGGAGAGAAGGTACCCTTTTTTTCTCTTCTCCATTTCCAAGGTTTAGAAGAGTTTTTTTACTCATAGCGGACTCTTCATGGAGTTCCATCAGTTGGGACAATATCCACGCTAGATGGGAGTCCTAATATTTCCATAGAGGATAATTGTTCCTTTAAGGTTTCTAGGGGTAAGAGTTAGAGGGATTGCTCAATATTGGCAACCTATGACTTTTCTACCGTCAATATTTTTTGAATACACCAGATCCTGCTTGATCTAGGAGCTTGGTAAATACCTGGAAGGAAGACCGCCTGGGAACTTCAGGTGCGGTGAACTTATTATTGCCACTGTCGCTTGTGCAGCAGCATACTGGTTCATACTTTGGCTGGTCCCATTAGAAAAGACATTCCAGGTAACATAAGGGTCGGTCATTTTCTTTCTTACAGATGCTTCCCTTCAAGTATTTAGCGGGAAGCTAAGATTTCAGACTTACCATAGTGATACACGTTTTGATTAAACTTTCCTTTAATTCCTTTCAAGATTTCAAGGGAATTGTTCTAATTCTTCCTTTGAGCGGGAGAGAGGTTTTGACCTTCAAGATTATGAGGTAAGGTGGTCTTACTCTGGGTAGGAGACCTTTCCGACCTGAGAGAGTGAGTTCCTGCTCCGATTCAGGAACAGAGTTTGGGATTTTATCCTAATCTCGTAGTGGTTCCAGGGAACCTTCAGTACTATGTTAGATCTTTAGAATCTCATAAAATTTTAGATGTCAAGATTTTAATCAAGATCCTAAGGGTACTGTCCTTCAAGGTGGAAACTATTCGTTCCAATTTTATTTTGATCCAAGAGGATCATTTTATGAAGGTGGATTTTAAGCACGCGTGCTTGCATTTTCATATTCTCAGACAAGCATTCCCAATTGTGGGTTTGTCTGTCGGACTTGTCACAGCTCCCAGAATTTTCTAGTTGGAGTCTGGTTTTGTTTGGCAGTGCTCGGTTTCAGGGCATTGCTGGGGCGCCCTTTCTAGGAGACAATCTAGTCCAGGCGCATTCTTTTCAAGCAAGATTACATATGGGAATGTTGTTATCCTTTCTGTGATATTAAGCGGCAAGGTAAATTTGGTAAGGAGTTATTTAGTCATGGAGAAAGGTAACCTTCTGGTTAACCATATTAGATTTCCTATAAATGAAATTTTTTCCTGAAGGAAGTCAAGAATTTAAAGACCTTTTTTTGACTCTAGTCTTTTTTTTTGGTCTTCTCCTCGGCCGTTAATGGCTCTGTGTATAGAAGTATTGGGCTGATAGTAGCAGTATTGGATATCATCCTGTCTGCTCGGTTCCCTTGAGACATCGGCAGATTATCATGCTCAGACTTTGCAAAGGAGATTATACAGATTTGCCTCCTCGGAGAGCAGGAGACAAAGGGTTTTTCTTAAGGGTGGTTGTCTCTGGATCGTTCTTTCCAGGGAACCTGCTTTCGCAGACCATCTTGGCTGTCTGTGGTAACAGACACAGCCTTATGGGATGAGGAACAATCTATGGTCCCCTAGAGGCTCAGGGAATTTGGACTCTTAGTGTCCGGTTTTTCCTATAATCATTCTGGATCTAAGAGTGTTCTTAACACTATTCTGGCCTGGCCCCAGTTAGTCTCGGTCCAGTTTGTCTAGTTCCAGTGGGACACATGTCCTCAGTTCTTCAGGGAGGAATGAGGAGTTCCTTAGTGATAACAGAAGTATCCAGATAATTCAGCGGAGAAGAGGCCCATTCTTGCTTATTGTCGGTCCACTTCCCAGGGGTTTAACTCTGGGAGACGGTCTTCATGATCATGCAGCTTTTCAGCTTGATTCTCAAGGGAAGTCAGCTGGAATTGGATGCATGGCTTTCCAGTAGAAAGCCAATTTTCCAAGGTACGGGTCAAGGTCCACGGACTCTCAGGTGGTACTGTTTTGTCGTCCTGGCGGTAACTTGGACTTTCAGTCTAGCATTTCCTATTTTCCCAGGTTGCGAAAGCGTCTGTGGTCCTTTTTGCACCGGCTTGGACTCGCAGGATTAGGTATGCAGATCTGGGGGACATTTCATGTCTGCCACTGTGGAGACTTCCGTTGAGGAAGGACCTTATATTAAGGGCCCTTATTTTACCCAATCTAGTTTCTCTGAAGCTGATTGCTTGGAGATTGAACGCTTTATTTTTTCCAAGCGGGGTTTTTCTAACTCGGTCATAGAGACCATGATTCAGGTTTGTAAGCCTGTATTTTGAAGAATTTACCATAAGATATGGAGTAAATATTTCTATTGATGTTAATCTAAGGGTTACTCATGGAGTAGTCAGGATTCCTAGACTTTTGTCTTTTCTCCTAGAGTTGGAGGAAGGATGATCAATAGGTTCCTTTAAAGGTCGAATCTCTTCTTTATCTCGTTGGTTACTCAAACATCTGGCGGATGTCCCAGATGTACAATCTTTTTGTCAGGCCTTGGTCTGGATCAGGCCGGGGTTCAAACCAGTTACTCCTCCATGGAGTCTGAATTTAGGTCTTAAAGTTCTTCAAGGGGTTCTGTTTCAAACTATGTATTCCTTAGATATTAAGTTGTTATCTTGGAAAGTTTTACTTCTTGTTGCTATTTCTTCAGCTCGAAGAGTGTCTGAGTTTTTGGCGTTGCAATACAATTTGCCTTACCTTATTTTCCATTCTGATAAGGTTGTTTTACGTCCTAAACTGGGGTTTCTTCCTAAGGTTGTTTCAGACAGGAACATTAATCAGGAGATTGTTGTTCCTCCCTTGTGTCCTAATCGTTCTTCTAAGAAGAAGGACTTCTACATAATTTGGACGTAGTCCATGCTTTGAAGTTTAAGCAACTAAATACTTTCGTCGGTCTTTTTTCTCTGTTTGTAGTTTTTTCTGGAAAACATAGGGGTCAGAAAGCTACGGCTACCTCTCTTTCTTTTTGGTTGAGGAGTATCATCCTCTTTGCATATGAGACTGCTGGACAGCAGTCTCCTGAAAGAATTACGGCTCATTCCACTAGGGCGGTTGCTTCCTCATGGGCATTAAAAAATTAAGCTTCTGTGAAACAGATTTGCAAGGCTGCAACTTGGTCTTCTCTTCACACTTTTTCTAAATTTTACAAATTTGATACTTTTGCCTCGGCTGAGGCTGATTTTGGGAGAAAGGTTCTTCAAGCAGTGGTGCCTTCCGTTTAGGTTCCCTGTCTTGTCCCTCCCTTATCATCCGTGTTCTCTAGCTTTGGTATTGTATCCCACAAGTAAGGATGAAATCCGTGGACTCATCGTGTCTTTAAAAAGAAAAGAAAATTTTTGCTTACCTGGTAAATTTGTTTCTTTTTAGACATGATGAGTCCACGGCCCGCCCTGTTCTTTTTAAGACAGGGTGTTCTTTTTTGTAAACTTCAGACACCTCTGCACTTTGGCTTTTCCTTTCTCTTCCTAACTTCAGTCGAATGACTGGAGTGGGAGGGAAGGGAGGAGCTATTTAACAGCTCTGCTGTGGTGCTCTTTGCCTCCTCCTGCTGACCAGGAGGTGAATATCCCACAGGTAAGGATGAAATCCGTGGACTCATCGTGTCTAAAAATAAACAAATTTATCAGGTAAGCATAAATTTTCTTTTTTTTAAGGTTTTTTTGGGTGGGGTTTTTTAGATTAGGGTTTGGGCTATTTGAAAAAAGAGCTGAATGCCCTTTTAAGGGCAAGAAAAAGATTTGAATGCCCTTCTAAGGACAATGCCCATACAAATTCCCTTTTCAGGGCAATGGGTAGATTAGGTTTTTTTAGTTAGGTTTTTTTATTTTGTGGGTTTGGGGGGGTGGGGGTTTGTAATGTTAGGGGGGGTTTGTTTTTATTTAGGGCAATGCCCTACAAAAGGCCCTTTTAAGGGCTATTGGTAGTTTATTATAGATTAGGGTTGTTTTTTTTAGGGTGTTTTTTTTTTTTTTAAATGGGGTATTAGAATAGGAATAATTTTTATTATTTTGGATAATTCGTTTGTTATTTTGTGTAATGTTTTTTTTTTCTTTTTGTTTTTTTTATTTTTAGAATAGCCATTTTTTATTTTTAATGGGCAGCAAAAGAGCTGAATGCACTTTCAAGGGCAATGCCCACAAAATTGCCCTTTTCAGGGCAATGGGTAGATTAGGTTTTTACTTTATTTTTATTTTGTGGGCTCTATTTTAATTATGTTAAAGTTAGGGGGTGTTAGGTTTAGGGTTACGGTTCGATTTAGGGTTAGGTTTAGGGGTTAATATAGATTAATTTAGGTTGTTGCAATGTGGGGGGCTGGCGGTTTAGGGGTTAATAGGTTTATTTAGTGGTAGTGATGTGGGAGGCCAGAGGTTTAGGGGTTAATATCTTTATTATAGTGTGGGCGATGTTGGGGTGCGGGGGAATATGGGTTAATAACTTTAGTATAGTGGCGGCGATATTGGGAGCGGCAAATTAGGGATTAATAGATTTATTCCGGTGGCAGCGATATCGGGAGCGGCAGATAAGGGGTTAAGAACATTATGTAGGTGTCGGCGATGTCGGGGGCAGCAGATTAGGGGTGTTTAGACATGGGGTTTATGTTAGGGTGTTAGGTTTAAACTTAACTTTTTTTTCCCCATAGACATCAATGGGGCTGCGTTACGGAGCTTTTCATTCCGCGATCGCAAATGTTAGTTTTTTTTCCTGACACAATAGAAGAGTTTATAGGAGACAGAAATTACTTCAAACCAACCTTTCCGGTGAAGGGAAGTATATACACATATAAAACTTTGGTGATTATAATATTATGAGAGGAGCCAACTCACGCTATCCAAAACACTGTCGGCTAGATTTAGAGTTCGGCGGTAGATGGGCTGTTAACGCCACGCGTGTTTTATGTCTAACGCACGGCATTGTTTGACTCCGGTATTTAGAGTTAATATAAGACCATCTAACGATGCTCCTAACGCGTGTATGTCACACGCGTAATCCTGCCCGCGTTAGACAGTCTCCCATAGAGAACAATGGGAAAGGCAAAAAATAGCTTTTTTCACCTAACACTCGATCTCGCGAGAAATACGCACAGCTCGGTCATATGACGCATACCACATCATGCACAACAATAACACGCCGCAAATGTCACAACATCAATCAATCAACAAAGCACACAAGCATTACACATTCACAAGCGGGGGAAGTTTTAATACTATTTATACGGGGAATACGCATATACTTTAAGATGCGGAAAATCGCACAATAACAACAAGGATTAAAAAATATATACATACACTAAAAAAAAAATCGCATTCAATATCATTATATATTATGAAAAACATACATATACAACACTTCACGAAGAACACACCATCGCAAATTCACATTTAAAAAGAATACTATTGGACAATGTTAGAGAAAACGACCACTATGACATCATCGCATTCTACACATTCCACAAATACCAACTCAAAATGAGCATGCGCAAATTAACACACCTAATACACATTGCAATAATATTAATTGCTAATAAAGCACACCTGAACACTAATTACAATGGAAATTGGGACATCATTAAACATTTACACAGGGTATATAAGCACCACACAAGCAGGGCTTCTTTGACTGTGTTGCTGGTGGGTCTTTGGAGAGTTAAGAATAGAGATTTTGCGATTTTTTGAGAGTGAGTTAGTGTTAGTGTGAGAGAGTCAGTTGGTAGTGTTAGCGTGAGAGAGTCAGTTGGTAGTGTTAGCGTGAGATAGTCAGTTGGTAGTGTTAGCGTGAGAGAGTGAGTGAGTTAGTGGGAGGTAGCGGGAGTGGGAGAGAGTCTGTTAGTGGGAGCGTGAGTGAGTTAGTGGGAGTTATTAGTGATAGTTGTTAGTGTGAGCGTCAGTTAGTGGTAGTTAGTGAGCGTTAGTGGGAGTGTTTGTTATTGAGAATTAGAAGTAGTGTTAGTTAGCGAGCGAGTGATTTATCTGTACACTTAACACATTTACACGCAAACACATTCAATACATACATACACTTATCAATAACACTACATACACTCCATACCCCCTACCCCCTCATACTACACTCCATACCCCATTCCTTGTAGTCCCATTCCCTTTCATCCCATTTACTCTTATCCCATACCCCATACCCATCCCATACCCATCCCCTAGTTACATTTAGTTTACATATCCTCCTTTTAGTCTTATTCTTTTCGTTTATTTAAATACTCCTTACCCTCTTTGTTTTTTTTTACATCCCTCACACTTTAAGCACCTTTTTTGTCTTTTTAGTTCTTTATTTTGACCCCCTTTCATTTCATCACACTCACTTTTTTTTGATTATTTGGGGTTTAGTTTAGGGAGGAGATGGAGGCCAGGCAGGGGACAGGTAGAGGGGGGAGTAGAGGGAGGGGGAGAGGAACAGGGCAGGAAGGGGGGCAGGAAGGGGGGCAGGAAGCGGGGGTGGAAGCGGTGGGTGGACCCAGCCACTTGGTTCAAGATGACCAAGTGGCTGGGCCCAGTGGCGGTCAGAGTAGGGCTTCACAGTCCGGGAAACAGAGGGCATCGTCACAGGGGAAGGCCAAGGCGACTAGGGAGGCGAGGTTTACGATGGAGGAGAAGGAGGCCCTCGTAGAGGCCTATATGGCCAGGTATAGGATGCTGCAGCACCAGAAGACTACCCCGACTGACAGGAGGAGGCTCTGGAACGAGATTCGGAATGCAGTCAATGCAGTGGGTTGCCGGAACAGGGATATGGATTCCATCAAACATCGGTACCGGGACTGTAAACTTGAACTTAAAAAAAAGTTAAGCCTGGAGGCCCGACATGCCGCAGGGACCGGTGGCGGCCCTGCCCTTGAAATGGAGTACTGCAGATGGGAGGAAATGTTGCGGCCCAGCATCTCCGAGGTGGAAGTAGTCGGTATCGGAGGAATCGATACCGGGAACCTGCCACTCTCATCTGACGGTAAGCTCATTTAACAATAATTTCACATACGAATGTATTTCAATGGACACTATACGCAAACATTTACTTTCATGATTGAGGTAGCGAATACAATTTGACAAAACATTCAAATGTACTTATATTACATAATTTGATTCATTCTTGAGATATATTTTAATGAAGAAATAGCCATGCACACGGTGAAACAATCACAGGAGGCAGCTATATTCAGCTAACAATCAGAATCTTATAAACATATTTAGATATGCTTTTCAGCAAAGAATATCCAGAGAATGAAGCTAATTAGATAACAAAAGTACATTCGAAAGTTGATACTAAATGTATGCTTATAAATCATGAAAGATAAAACATTGGGTTTCATGTGTTAAGGATCCGATTAATGCTATTACGCTGTTTACACGCATTCTATTACTTAGCGGTTACATCAGTATCTAGGCTATAGGTTAGGTGTGCATTTAAACAGACTGAAAACAAACGCAAAAACATTCACATTGACCAGATATCACAAACACTGTTTAGAAAAAGCGGAAATCGTATTGATTGTTTGTTAGATTTCAAAGTGGATTAATGATTCTGCATTTGTAATTGTATCGTAAGCTAAGTCATTTAAACCTTTATTTGCAAATATGCTAATATATACATTTCTTTTTTTATTTTTTTTTTAATATACAGAGTCTGGGGACGAGGCAGCACAGCCTCCTGCATCTCCCCGGGATGAGAGTGGTGGTGAGGAATTCCCACTTCGGAGGGAAGAGGCCCCCCGTGACGAACAGCGCACGGGAGATGATCAAGAGGCCCCGGAAGCACAGGAGGATGCCGCTGAAGCCGCGGAACCCGAGGTCCCTCAAAGACCCGCACTCCGCCGTGCACGGGCACCCCGCCGTGCACGGGTTCAACAGGCACAACAAGAAGAAATAGCGGAGGTGCGGGTTCTACTGGAGTACATAGACCAGATGCGTACCTCCCGGATAGAAAACATAGAAGGACGACGCAGAATACTTGATGGGCAGAATCAAATAATTCAAGGCCAAAACGAAATAATCAGTATACTGAATACAATACAAGAAGGACAAACAAGAATGTTCAATCTTCATCAGGAAATGTTCACATTTTTCCGGGAGGCGCATGCTGGTCTACCTCCTGTTGCTGGGCCTCTTGTTGCTGGGCCTCTTGCTGCTGGGCCATCTCCTCCTGCCGGCCCATCTCCTCCTCCTCCTCAGCCATCTACTCCTCCTCCTCCTCAGCCATCTTCTCCTCCTCCTCCTCAGCCATCTTCTCCTCCTCCTCCTCAGCCATCTACTCCTCACCTTGGTCGTCCCAGTACTCTTCCTTCCACTCCTCCCACAACAGCTCCAAGGAGGACTCTTCGGAGTCGGCAGTTGCCTCTCCCAGAGCCTCAGCCCCGTGGGAAGAGGGGAAGGAAGAGGAAGTAATTTTTTTTTTCCATCTTAAATTTTGTTTTTTGTGTAATGGATAGGTATGTGATGATGTGGTTTTCATACACTTGTGGACCACACTCTGTATATAATCGACTTCTATGGGACCGGGTCCATGGAGGAAGATTCTTTGCAGAGTGTGGGTTATAAGTGTGTGAAAACCACATCATCACATACCTATCCTTGTTCATGATATTGATTGGTTTCTGTGATGTGATGTCCAAACTGTTTCCCGAATCGCTAACTAAATTACCATAACAATTATCCATGATGGCATATTACTGTTTGAATGCCAATAACACAGCTTAAAGGGACAGTCAGAAAATTATTGATTACAAAGAAAACACTGTATTACGCATTATAAAGTTTGAAACAACAAAACATGGAGAAATACATGTGTGACTTATGTGCTTACCCTTGTATCTATGACTATGAAAAATGACCACTTATTTGTTGTTCTGACATAACAACATTTTAGATATCAATGATCAATACATGGTCAATAATATGCTGTATGAGCACAAGATTTTACATATACAAATGCTATCCAAATGCCCTCTAGTGCTCAAATTGTATAATGATTACAAGCACTCTTCAAGATTTAAGAAATGAGCACACCAACCTCATAGGTTTAGATAGCAAATTTAGATAGCAAATGTTCAATTGTTGAGAAACATTTGATATCCTTGTTATTACAGAATTGACTTTTCGAATAATGTAAAAATATTTTTTTTCGAAACTGTCCCTTTAACAACATTACATATGCTAACACATTTTAAGCTTGTTGCTATATCTACATGTACTTTGTAAAAAAAAATATTTGAAAATCACATTTATATTGACGTGTTAAATAAAGTCTATTTTCTTTAAGAGACATTATTGTGTTAATATTTTATTGTAACTATTTTTATTTTAACAATGAATATGGTTTAAAGTCCTTTTAGGAGTGGGGGGGTGAAATATGCTAACAAAAATATATTTGAAGATTAAACTATGTGGATCTCATACATGATACAAAAAAACAACATTTGCATTCAAGGGACAGTATCCTATATTTTTTACATAACTGTATGTAATAGACACTACTACAAACAACAAGATTAACATATACTGATAGCAATATTAAAAAGCTTCAAACACTTGCAAATAAAATAGGGTTAGCTATATTTTAAATATAGATGAACCACCATTACAACCGTAAAACACAATACCCCATCATTAACATATGAAAAGAACCTTTACACAAACTGGACAAAGCTGGAGATGGTACTCACATGAAACTCATTGGCTTTGCGAGGAGTAAGAAAATTACTTACATTTTCTTACAACACAAGACAAAATAAACCTATTGGTTAAACAATGGACTATCTAACTAGAGACAAAATCAAATATTTTTATTTATAATGTGAGTGTCTAATGAACCTTTCATAAAATATACAACGAAATTACATTTAGAAGAAGTCGGCATCATATATTTAGCATATGATAAATGCATATTGATTACTTTATTCAAACACAATAGCGCATATTTATTAATTAGATATGTTCAACATTAAACACAACATTAATTTTTAAGAAAAAGGAACATTGTTGACAAACATATTAAACATGGACTGTAGAGATTTGCACTTGCCTAGAAATATCCTATGCATGAAAACATTTTGCTTTCGTTCGTTGATTCAACCAGACATCCAGCAAAAGAGAATGTGTTGGTCTTTATCAGCTACGGGTCAACAATGTAACATGATGCAAATAATACATATTCGCAAGCTTTTTAAAATTGCATGCAGTCACAAACGTTTTTAACGTGCACAAATATTGCGGGACTACGCAATCCAATCACACGTTTTTTTAACTTTACATGTGCCGTCTTAACATGGCGCTTCCTTGATCACGTAAGAACGCCATCCAATGAAAGGCACATTATTGATCACGTAAGAACGCCCAAAAAAAAAAGGCGCATCCTTGATCGCGTCAAAACGCAATCCAATAAAAGGCATATTCCTGATCACGTAAGAACGTCAGTCAATACAAGGAATCATTGGACAGCCTGGCAGGTGACGTCTTAAGCAACATGGCGCATCCGAGATCGCTGAAAAACCGCAGACAATACAAGGACTCAGTGACATCTTGGCATATCATTAAGAAACGTATTTATATTTTAGGAACTAGTATGTGTGTAGATTGCTATCTAGGAATGTCACCAAATCATGAATCATCTTTTCGGACTTGACTGTCCCTTGAACTATAGCTATGGTGTATATCTTTAACATTTAAAAGATACACATGAGAAATACATATGCCATTGATGTTTTAAGATATCTTTGGATTGTTGTTGAATAACAATAGTTATACATGTATTGATTAAACGTGTCATTTATTCAAGTTTAATTATGGTCAGCCTACCTATAGCCATATATGGGAGGAGATGTATTTTGTTAACATATTAGTTAACTAATATTCATCATCTACATTATTTGTATTACACACAGAGATTGATTTGGTTACACTTTGACAATAATATAGATTAGAAAATGAAATACAGGTGCTGTCAACATTACAATAAGATTGTTTATTAATAAAACTATATGTCCTTGTTCTTGTAAAAAGGACAAAAACGCTTTACAAATGGAAATACATTCATTTACAATAGTGATCAACATCACTTAAAGGGACATTATTTTGTTTTTAAAAAGAGCATACACATAGTCAATACTATTTAAATAAAATGAACACTTTACAGGGATTATATCATTGTATCAATACTCAGATCATTTGGTAAAGGTGCATCAATTCATGCAGAGTTTATAAATACACACATGGATATGAACATTTAAATATACATATATACACAAATACAAAAATATATATACATATATAAAGAAATTACTCTGCTAATCATAATCAGGCAATGATAGAGCTAAGAGAAAATAATATAAACACAAATAATAAGATTACATTGGAGATGTTAATCTTAAAGTCATTTACTATTGTCTTACATATATGATTTCATTATAACAAATAGATTTGTTAGGTCCCTTTAAGGATAAACAACATAAACTAGAGCTTGCAAAAAATAACAGGAAGAATGAGGACAAATATTTGTGAAATAAAATTTATTTTATTAGTATGTAAGAAAACATACACAACGTTTATAAATAATCTTGTAAAAATAAGGAATATATGAGCCATATGACAAGGTAACACAGTGCATCACAGTCCATGAAGAGAGTTGCCAAGGGCCAGCATAGCCCCATTGGAGACACATGACAAGGTAACACAGTGCATCACAGTCCATGAAGAGAGTTGCCAAGGGCCAGCATAGCCTCATTGGAGACACATGACAAGGTAACACAGTGCATCACAGTCCATGAAGAGAGTTGCCAAGGGCCAGCATAGCCCCATTGGAGACACATGACAAGGTAACACAGTGCATCACAGTCCATGAAGAGAGTTGCCAAGGGCCAGCATAGCCTCATTGGAGACACATGACAAGGTAACACAGTGCATCACAGTCCATGAAGAGAGTTGCCAAGGGCCAGCATAGCCTCATTGGAGACACATGACAAGGTAACACAGTGCATCACAGTCCATGAAGAGAGTTGCCAAGGGCCAGCATAGCCCCATTGGAGACACATGACAAGGTAACACAGTGCATCACAGTCCATGAAGAGAGTTGCCAAGGGCCAGCATAGCCTCATTGGAGACACATGACAAGGTAACACAGTGCATCACAGTCCATGAAGAGAGTTGCCAAGGGCCAGCATAGCCTCATTGGAGACACATGACAAGGTAACACAGTGCATCACAGTCCATGAAGAGAGTTGCCAAGGGCCAGCATAGCCTCATTGGAGACACATGACAAGGTAAAAGAGTGCAACAGGCACAACAAAAAACTCATAAAAAGGCCAAATGGCAACAATATAAATACAAATTCAACATGTGGACAGAGGATTATTATCTGCCACCATGGAGCATATCCAGATCCTCCACTTACTGGTCATCCTCTTCATTGTCCTGTGCATGTCCAGCTCCAGATTCAGGCCTTGAACGTAATTGCATAATTTCACGCAGAGTCAAGTCCTGAACCCGGAGCTGGGCCTGCATGGTGTCGTTCATCCCTCTCAGGACAGCTGCGTTCCTCAACACGGCCTGCTCTACTCTTGCTATCCCTTCTAGCATGAGCCATGCTGAGTCACAGCCTAAAATAAAATAAAAATTAATATTAAGGATAATTACACAACAGAATAAAAGATTTTAATACATACATTGTCATCATAAAGACAAATAATTATTTACATCAATTATTTTTCATATATTCTTTACACATGAATTAGGTTATTCAGACAGACAGAAATCATTAAAGGCTCATGTTACTCAAACATGTTGAACCCTTTAATTGGTTTTAGATGATCCACTTATACAGCTTGAGTGTATCAAATCTTGTTAAAGGATTTACATTGTACTTACATTAGCAATTTAAAAATTCAATTTAGACTGTGGTAGGCACACATATCCTTAAACATTTTGGCATTGAGGACAAGCTGTGTAAACATAGCAACCAGAAGAAATTACATTCCCACTGGGTTAGACAAGAGATAATGTATCCACATTTGGACATAAAATTTTGTATCCAAGTAGTGGTGTTTGGTATATGTAGTGATATCCAATTAAAGGGACACTGAACCTAAATATTTAATGGACTGATTCAGATAGAGCATGACATGACAAATCTTTAGAAATTACACATATTCATTATATGTTTTAATTGTCAAGCTATATTTTGAATGCAAGAATGTTGGTTTTTATGGAAGCCAATATTTGTTGATGAACCTTGTTTGTGCATGCTGGTTGATGGATACATTCATCCAACAATAAAGAAATGATGGCCACATTTATTTTATTGTTTAAACTAATTATAGGAATAAGTTGTTTTCAATTAATATATCAAGAGAATGACGAATAATTCATAAGAGTATTCTATTATACATTGGCTTAACATTGCATGCTGGATTTGAATCACAATTTAACCAATTTAACTTCACTGTACCTTTAAGTATCTTATAAAGTGTATTTAGAATGATACTTACAGCTGTGCCTGGGAAGGACAATCTGACACCCAGGACAATGAAGGTTTAAACAGGGGGGAGGGATGGGATTGGCTCGGGGAGGGATGGGAATGGCTTGGGGAGTGGTGAGCTGCTGCTCCAGGGTAGGCCGTACAGCTGGGGAGTGGGGAGTTTGGGTCTGGGCAGCTGTACGGGCCAGAATACGGGGAGAGCGGCGAAGGGGGGTGTATGGGCGTTTTTTGGGAGGGACAGGATATGAAATATGGGAAGGGCTGGCAGTGGTCGGGGCATGGTCATGGGTTTGGTGATGGGAAGGGCTCTGGGTGTGTGCAGAGGTGTGGCCATGGTCAGGGGTGTGTGCACGGGGAGGGGTCTGTGACTGGGCAGGGGCGGAATCCAGATGACCAGAAGTGGTGGATCCATCTGAAAATGTAAAATAAATATATTAACATCTCATACATCCTGACATCAAATCAACGCATTTAAAATTGATTATGTTTTCAATATACCTCGAAGTGTGTTTGAATCTGTAAACTATTCTGAAATGAGGATATGGTATCTATATAGGCACTCAGATGAATCTCAATGACTGTCTGTACAATGTGAAACTTATTATTGTGTTTTGGCATGGAATATGCATGTGACATAATGATGGCATGAATTATATATTCTTAAAAAAATATATACAAGCAGATTTTCATGCTGCCTGATATAGAAAGGGGGCAGTAGTGTATTTGAACAGACAAATAATATTCCTTTTTAAAGGGAAAAAGCTGTAGACTTTGAATGTCTTCAATAAAATGATTTCAAAAAAAGAAACATGTTGGAAACATGATAGATATATTTCACATACCATCAGACTCCAAGGCAGCCTCTTCCTCCTCCATCCCACATGTGACATCAATCTCTGTAAAACATAACATGTTGTGTACACCTTAAGATCAGATATTATAACATATGTTACTGTTGCTCAAATACGCACATCAATGTTGCATTAAAGATATACACACACAAAGTTATGATTTACATCATTTTGATGGAGCATACAAATGACAATAGATTTGTTATTGTCAATAAATCAGAATATTAATGTATTGTTTGTCTTAATGTTAAATTCATAAAAGCATAGTACATAGAACATTTAAGATTTCTCATGTGTGTATCACTTGATGACTGTTGTTAAAAAAAAATAATTTAAAAAAACATATGTTAGACATCTTATGAATAACAAATGTGTAGAATAATAAAGTAGAAATTATTAATCGCTCAATATAAAAAATAAATATATAATCAGAAGATAAATTCTATGATTTTTTATAATGTTATGCTTCATCGGAATCATGATCATAATATTGATTAGCAATACACCTTCAATTACATATAAATGAGTCAATGGACTTACCAGGAGACCGCAAAGGCGGCTCTATGTCACTGCTGGATTCCTGTGGGCTCCCCACACCAACTCTCTCTATGAATGATATAGATATATATTATTAAACACATTTTGGATATCACTAAATCACATCTGTCTAGAATTTTAACATTAATCAACTTTAAAATGTGAAGAATAGAGCAGTCATTACACCAGAAAATGCTTGATTGAATCAAGGGGATTCTGTAAACATATCTGTATTCAACATATGTTTAATGTCAGACTACATTAGACATCAAATTCATCTCAGATGCTGCTATTGCATATCTAAATATACCCAATGATCAATGTTCTTAACCCTTTAAGGACACAGCTTTCACTTAGCTCAATTGTTTTATGACGGAATAATTCCGTCATATGTCCTTAAGAAGTTACAAGAATACACACAAACCACATATTGAGGAGCATCTGTTGACAAATCTAAACAAACATGTGTCACATCGAGCCATTTTTTCAATGTACAGTAATCTTGTTTAGGACACAACACATATTTATCACAATACATAACAAACTTTATTATTACAAATATGTAATCATGGTGCTGTTAGAGTATGCAGATATATATAAAGTAACTCCAACAGATAATTAGATTTATATATCAATAGTTTTTAATAAAAATAATGTAATGATGAATGAATCTATTTTGTCTTAAAGGGACACTGACATGATTAATTTAAATAATTGATTTCTATGTTCAAACTGTAAAAAATGATTTAACATTGACTCCTATTATAATTCGAATGTTGTTCGATATTAATCTTAAAGGCA
The DNA here is from genome assembly GCF_027579735.1 of Bombina bombina. Taxonomy (NCBI): domain Eukaryota; kingdom Metazoa; phylum Chordata; class Amphibia; order Anura; family Bombinatoridae; genus Bombina; species Bombina bombina. Next base: position 192,585,327 of record NC_069508.1, on the reverse strand, counting down.
GATAAGGAATATTGGATTCAATAAATATTGTTTGTTGAAGGTATCCACCAATCATCAATATAAACCCAGGTTGGTCAACAAATATTTAGATGCACATAAACGTACTTTATTTATTTTAAAATACATTTAGCAATAGAATATGTCACATATGATGATAGTATTATATTTTATGTTTATTAATATTGCATACTGTATGTGAAAGACAATATTAATAATTGTAGTTCAGTATCCCTTTAATCTAAAATTAAATAGATTCCACAATGTTGTTGTTTGTTAATGAATTATCTACTCCATATGTTGATGTAATGAATGGTATTGAGCATGCAATTAAAATCAAATATGTTATTTAAGTATATCCGAATAATTATATAATTTTCATCTATTAAATAGACATTACATATAAATATAGAACAATGTGTATTTAGTATGTAATGTTCATTCCATGTTTCTAAGACAAATGTCAATTAAAATGAGACATACCATACTGTGACAAGCCCTGGCTTGAGGATCCAGCAGCCACATCCATATCTGTAATATATTAAATGAGGATTGCATATCATTAATACTAATCATGCCATGTTTAAAATATTTACATTAATAACAAATCAATAGAAAAATATTAATCCTTTGGTAGTCCCATGAGTTAATAGTTTCCGCAATTAAATGAATGATAAATATATCCTGGACTCTTATTTTCAATCAGTTGTGTTGTTTACTGTATCTTTAAGAATATATGCTTGTTATTACATAATCATCAATTGATGGCCATATGTTATAATTTATTAGTATTATTCGTTTTTTATTAGATATAATATTTAAAATAAGAATACTGTATTCTTCACTAATCTAAGATTTTCCATTTAATTTTTAACAACATGTATAAAGCAATGCCACTTTCCGCAAACCCATGTTAACGTGGATGAGAAATGCCATTTTCGCGATCATTGCGCAATGATTCCAAGCGGAATTACGCATCCGTCATTTGACCAACATGTATAAAGCAATGCCACTTTCCGCAAACCCATGTTAACGTGGATGCGAAATTAGATTTCCGCTCTGTGACGCATATTCTGTAGAGCGCAATAAACATCATTCCAATTTCATGTATCACTAATGTAAAATCAGATATCTAAACATCATATGTAGTGTATGTTGTGAGATCTGTATAGGTTTAGTATCTGACTAAATACACATTTTGGATTTTTAACATTATAAATATTATATGAAGTTGGATAATTACCTGGTTCAGATTCTCTATCGGGTCCTCCCAGGCCACCGGACGGAGAAGCATCTGCCCTGTCCCCCGCGTCAGGACTTTCAGATCCCGCAGCTGGGAGGGAAGAAGAGGAGGCCGAGGATGGCGAGGATCTAAATCTTTTGGGGACCCGGAGATTGAGGAGCTCGCATAAAGTCACCTCATAAGGGAGTAGGTACAGTTTCCGCGGGGCCTTTCTTTGGCCCCCTCTTTTACGGGCTTGTACCCAGTCCCTTATGAGGTTGACTTTTTTCGATAAACGCAACCTCATATCTCCGAATCTCCTCATGATCTGATCCTGGGTCCTCTGGACGTCACACACCAATCTAACCGCATTGGTGATAGACTCCCAGAGGGCCTTCTTAACAGGCGCATCTGTCGAGCTCCTCTTGTTCCCAAACAGCTGGGGATAAAAGTCCTTGACGGCGTGGACCAGTGCAGCGCTCTCCTCCTTGGTGAACCTGGGAACTGACATGCCTGCTCGGTTGGCTACTAAATATATTATAATAATATTAATATATAAGACTGCCTGCATGCATTAGAGAACTGACAAAGATGGCAACGTGTAATGGACTTTTATATGGTGAAGTAAACATGAGATGCACCATGGGACAATTTATCTGTACATCTGATTGGATAAAAGTTTGAAATATTGTTATAATGTCTGTGAGACCATCCTGACTCAAGTTGTGTTTGTGTGATGAACTCTGATTGGCCGTTCCTTAATGTTTCATATCTTAGTAACTTCCTTACACATACCGCTTGGTGGTGCTGTAACTTCATTTTTCATGTAGACTTATTTGTAACTCATGGGCCTGTCATGCGGATATGTGTGACGCAGATTTAATATCCGTGATCCGTGAAATATTAATGATTAAATACTCTTTAAAATCTCATCCTGTCACATTATTAATGTTGTAGACATTTCTCGGTTTAATAACGGTCTGTTTCTTTAATACAAATACACATTTAATATTGTATGTCTTTATTGTTCTTTAAATAAATTGATTGTGAAGTATTGACATTGCTCTATTAAATGTATTTATAATGCACATTGATTGTGTGCTATTGCGTGACATTACACTAATGTTTAAATATGCTAATCTGGTGTTTGAAGATGCGTTTCCAACGCAATATTTATTAATGTTAAAATTCCGGGAAGAATGTCAGTAACTTTGATAATCTGTTTATAAATGTTAAACTACAGCTTTGTTATTCGCAAATAAACCTCGAGCTTGTATTTCTCTGAAGTGCTCATATATGTTATTGTGCAATGGCGTCTTTAGTTTTAAAGAGACATTACAAACAATTGTATCAAATGATCTGTAGAGATAGAAGATTGTTTAGACTTTAAAATGTAAATCATTTTCTCTTAGTATTTATATATCCTCAACATAAGAAATTTAAATGCACATGGTTGAGCCAATCACATAAGGCATCTCTGTGCATCCACCAATCTTCATCTACTGAGCCTATCTCGATATGCTTTTCAAGCAAAGTATGTCAAGATAGGAAGAGAAGTAAATACACTATTTCAAGCTCTTAAAGGGACACTGTCCAAACAAATTTACCATTGGTGATTGAGCATTAAATTTTAATCAACTTTATTATTTAATACGATTATCAAATGTTAAGTTATCTTGTTATGTTTCTTTGAAAATCAATAATGATATTTTATATTACGGACAATTGTTTAATAAAAACCTGGGTTGTCCTTGACGATTGTTGCATCAATTATTCCAAACAATCAAGTTCTGTCCAGAGTACTGAAGCAAATAAATTAGCTATTTACTGCCTTATTTCTAAAGTAATGATAGCAACATCACAATGAGCATTCATAATATGAGACAAGTTTTAAAGTTGATTAAAATAGAATACTCATTCAGAATGTATAAATCATTGTTTTTTTAAATGGCTACCTTTAAGTATATTTTGAGTTCATGTCCCTTTAAATAAACATTTCACAATAATGCTTAATATATCATAAACCTAGGCACCTTCCTTTTGCTAAATGAGTCTAACATATGAGTAAAGCAAATTTAGATTAACTTCTAGATTGTTTTACACACTGACTGAAATATATTTATTAAATGAGGTATTTTTTAGCCTTCAGCGTAGAGGGACATTAAGCTATATGTTATGTATGCATTTTGTATCATAATCTTATATTTGACCAACTTAATATGTTTTGTTATTCAATCATTATATTGTAATTATATATATTCGTGGATTAAATACATCTCTACATAGGCTATTTTGATGCTGATTGTTGTTTGCATATAGATGCCTTATATCATTCACTAAGATATGTGCATTTATTTTTATTTTAACAAGTATATTTAAAGACTGAATGTAATTCTATAGTACATTCTAAATATGTTTAAATTCTTGTATGATATTTGTAACAATGTATACAAAATATACATTTTGAATGACCCCTTTAAGGACCCAAACATATTGTATTTTTATTTAACATTGACAAAATAAACTAAAGGGGAAATTACATTCTATATAGATATTTGATGTCTAACCCAAGAGGTAAGATTGTAATAAATACATAATATTACTAAGTATAGTTAAATGACTCCACTAGAAAATTACATAGATTAACCTGGCATCCAATAACTAATTATTAAAAATTATAAAGTTAAATGACCTACCATTTATAAATGTAATAATTGTAAAATATTTTCTAATAATGTTTTGAGATACCTAAGGAAGATACATGATCTTATACAATTCTTTTTACATTCAACAACACTGTCACTTTCATGTAATTGAACCACTTCACCTTATTAAATGTTAAAACAATCATAATATTAATACATATCCTAAATATTTTTAATATATACTTTTTCAATATAAAAGCATTGAAGAATATGACTCCCCAATTAATGTTAAAATATATCTTTTAATATTCTCTGAAGAATTTTATTTTCTACTATTAATGCATTATTTTCTCTTATGCATGTGCTTGTCAAATAGCCAACTACCAGTCATGGGAGTCCAAGTTTTATTTATTTACAGATTATATTGATATATATTAGAATCTGCTAAAAAAAAAATATATATTTAATAGAAAATAAATAAATATTCCATGAAGTCATCAGATGCCAATCTGAAATGACAAATAATAAAAATGGAACAAAGTTAATACACACGTTGTAAAATATTCATAAAATACATTTAAAATCATATGGTGTCTATGCTCTAACTTTGATCAACATTTTTTAAAGATAATCATTACATTCATTTTAAATTAATGAAATACATACACCATTATATTGTTGATTAAAAATAATATTTAAATTTCAAAAATTAAATTTATACATAATAATGTATATCACATGTAAACAATATATGTATGCTGAACATAAATGTAATATTTCATGTCCATTCAAATACCTCTATATCAACTATAATATGTATTCCTTTTTCTGATTGTGATCCCTAAATATCTAATTAAGAACTAAATATGACTAATGTATGTAAGCTACTAATATTCTACAGTCTTCACTAGCATGCATTGGTACACCAACCTGGACAATGCATGGTCTTTGAAAGTCAATTCAGGGGTAAACAGTTGATCTTCAATAGGTGTCTTATTCATCAGTTCATTAAATAGAGGACTGGGAAATACCATCTAAAAAAGTAAAATCATCTAAGTGTCTGATTGTGATCCCTAAATATCTAATTAAGAACTAAATATGACTAATGTATGTAAGCTACTAATATTCTACAGTCTTCACTAGCATGCATTGGTACACCAACCTGGACAATGCATGGTCTTTGAATGTCAATTCAGGGGTAAACAGTTGATCTTCAATAGGTGTCTTATTCATCAGTTCATTAAATAGAGGACTGGGAAATACCATCTACAAAATAGAAAATCATCTAAGTGTCTCCAATAGGATGTCTCCACAGCCTTATTCTATCAAATAGTTTGCACTTACCATGTGAACATGTCTTTGTATGGTTTTCAAGGTCAGCAGAATTTAAATATGCCAGACATGATCCCATTGGTATACTTCAATTTCAATCTTGGCTTTTTCCCCACTGTCAGTCTTGGAAATCTTCACTGTCAGGCTTCAAATTGTTCCCTTTCAGTCTTTATATTAAGTCATCTCCCTAATGTAAGAAATTATATATAAAGATTTCATACAAGTGTGTGAATCAGTTCTGTACCCCTCTCCCACCCCCCATTTCATAATAAATATCTATCACTAGCTTACTAAGCCTGTGTATGAACCTGTGTTATTTTCTATCAAGTGTGAAGATGAGTCATATTGAGCAGAACAAACCTCTGTGTGACATTGAACCATAGTCATTCTAGAGTATCCCTTTCTGATTATGTACATAAGTAATGTGTAAACAAAGTTATATTTTTAAAAATTTATGCCATATTATGTATTTGTGTACAAATCATGCCAGCAACAGTCCATACATTTCTACTTACCATCTGATGTCCTCTATAAAAACCAGGTGGCAAAGACTCGCTATAGGACCCAATGCCCAGAGCATCACCTATATTATGAGAAATAAATATTATTATAACATTTTATCAATACTAACATGTTTGCACAATTCTCTACTTGTCATTTCCCTAGAGTTCACATCTATTGAAAATACTCCAGTGTAACTTCTATTATTTACCGTCTAAAGTGGCGGTTGATGACGTCTGCTCTGACATCAAGTCCCTCGTCCTGGAATTCCCCCTCTAGAACAGGATCATCCTCCTCATCTCTGAGGAGGTCTCTGTCCACCGGGACGGCCTGCAGCATCCCAGCCCGCTGTGCAATATTATGCAGGACGCTACAGGCTACAACGATCTTAGCCACCTTCTTTGGGTTGTACTGGAGTGCTCCTCCAGAACGGTCCAGGCACCTGAATCTCATCTTCAGGAGCCCGAACATCCTTTCAACCACCGCCCTGGTTCTCTTATGAGCCCTATTGTAGCGCTCCTCAGACACATCAGTTGGGCTACGCAAGGGGGTAATGAGCCAAGGCCGGCTCATGTACCCAGAATCACCTATAAATTTAGAACAGAACATAATTCAAACAGAATACTTAAACTAGTATATTGTTGTATAAATATATTTTTTAAAAACCATAATCCATATTAAAAGTTGTCAGAAACATAAAAAAAAAATAAAAAATTATATCTAAATCTGTATCTAGCCATTTCATCGAAGACATGCTACATATGCGTATTTCTCCTAAACCAAACCTTGTGTAAAATGCTAACTACATGTTTACATTGCATTCTCTATATGAACACTTAAGGTAAGACATGCTACATATCTGCATTTCAATAAAACTAGACATTAGCAGAAAAATAAAATGACAGGGTTAAATTGCATGAGATAATATATTGCCATTTCATCTAAGACATGCTACATATGCGTATTTCTCCTAAACCAAACCTTGTGTAAAATGCTAACTACATGTTTACATTGCATTCTCTATATGAACACTTAAGGTAAGACATGCTACATATCTGCTTTTCAATAAAAATAGACATTAGCAGAAAAATACAATGACAGGGTTAAATTGCATGAGATAATATCTTGCCATTTCATCTAAGACATGCTACATATGCGTATTTCTCCTAAACCAAACCTTGTGTAAAATGCTAACTACATGTTTACATTGCATTCTCTATATGAACACTTAAGGTAAGACATGCTACATATCTGCATTTCAATAAAAATAGACATTAGCAGAAAAAGACAATGACAGGGTTAAATTGCATGAGATAATATCTTGCCATTTCATCTAAGACATGCTACATATGCGTATTTCTCCTAAACCAAACCTTGTGTAAAATGCTAACTACATGTTTACATTGCATTCTCTATATGAACACTTAAGGTAAGACATGCTACATATCTGCATTTCAATAAAAATAGACATTAGCAGAAAAAGACAATGACAGGGTTAAATTGCATGAGATAATATCTTGCCATTTCATCTAAGACATGCTACATATGCGTATTTCTCCTAAACCAAACCTTGTGTAAAATGCTAACTACATGTTTACATTGCATTCTCTATCTGAACACTTAAGGTAAGACATGCTACATATCTGCATTTCAATAAAAATAGACATTAGCGTCGGTAAATAACAAATGGTTAAATTTAATCCTATAGCTGAACATGACGCTAACAGTTAAAAAATACAGGGGCAATTGTCAAAATAATTAACCATGTTGTGCACAAATACTCACCAACGAGATAACCAGGGGGCATTTGTCTTTCCTCAAACTGTCTCCACAGGGACGACAGAGAGAGGATGCGGGCATCATGACAAGCACCTCCAAAATTCGCATACACATGCATAATCCTCATCCGTGCGTCACAAACATACTGCACGTTGAGGCTATGAAAATGTTTGCGATTTCTGAAGGGCAAGTCATCAATTGGAGCACGCAGCGCAATGTGGGTACAATCAATGGCTCCCAAGACATTGGGCAATTGAGCAATATCAAAGAATTCCCGCTTCAGGCGCCTCCAATCACCATCATTCTGTGGGAATCCTATGTATTGCTTACTGATACGTACCATGGCGTTCAGAAAGTTATCAAACACCCCAGAGAATGTACCTTGAGCCAGGCCATGCATGTACAGTTCTCCGGATTGAAAACTCCCGGAGGCCAGGACGTATAGACAGCTTAGCATCTTACTCATGGGGGGAACAGCAGTCCTTATTTGTATACGTGGCTCCAAATGAGGTTTAAGAAGCTCGTAAAGGCCAATGAGCTGTTCGCGATCGAGCCGATACTTATCAAAAACCTCAAAGTCACTCATGTTTTCCAAGGTGGGTCTCACCCTGTAGACACGAGGACCTCGAACCAGACGACCCCTTCGTCTCGGTCTGAGCCGCCGAGGCTGCCTGATTCGACCAACAGCTAGTTCGCCAATAGCACCACCAGCAGCGTCTACCATGTCATCGTCATCCATCTTTCAAAACAGCGTAACAAGGTAAGCACTTGATCTGATGTGGATCACAAGTGATGCATTGGCCATGTTGTTTGGGGGATTTATAGTACAATTAGTCCAATGGTAGTGAGTTTGTAATGATTGCTGATTGTATTCACCTGTTTGTATGTGAGCGGCGCGAATGCTTTCACAGTGGGCGTTTATTTGTTGTTTGCTGAAATGTTATTTTCAAACAATGATTCTCAATGTGAAAGTGTCAAATATCACACATACAGTGCATGTTTGTAATGTTTGTTCATATGCGTAATCAATATTTCCTAAACGCGATGTTATAGTAACAAGCACACGTCCAGGCTAACATGAATGAAAGTGCATAGTTGTGTATAATGTGCATCAAATGTGATCGATCAATGTTGCTGCAATATTGTTTGTAAATGATAAAGGAACATCTGCCATCTGTAGGATTGTATATATAAGTTATTGCCGAGCTGTCAATATTGTATGCGTCCCTTTAAAATCGCAATAATAATTCAGAACTTCCCGTCTGCCATCTGTAGTATTATATATATAAGTGATTGCCGAGCTGTCAATATTGTACGCGTCCCTTTAAAATCGCAATAATAATTCCGAACTTCCCGTCTGCCATCTGTAGTATTGTATATATAAGTGATTGCCGAGCTGTAAAATATTGTACGCGTCCCTTTCAAATCGCAATAATAATTCCGAAATTCCCGTCTGCCATCTGTAGTATTGTATATATAAGTGATTGCCGAGCTGTAAAATATTGTACGCGTCCCTTTCAAATCGCAATAATAATTCCGAAATTCCCGTCTGCCATCTGTAGTATTGTATATATAAGTGATTGCCGAGCTGTCAATATTGTATGCGTCCCTTTCAAATGGCACTAATACTGAATAACTTCCGGCTGTCATCTGTAGTATTGTATATATAAGTGATTGCCGAGATGTGAATATTGTACGCGTCCCTTTCAAATCGCACTAATACTGAATAACTTCCGGCTGTCATCTGTAGTATTGTATATATAAGTGATTGCCGAGATGTGAATATTGTACGCGTCCCTTTAAAATCGCAATAATAATTCCGAACTTCCCGTCTGTCATCTGTAGTATTATATATATAAGTGATTTTCGATCTGACGATATTGTATGCGTCCCATAAAAATTGCACGAATACTGAATAACTTCCGGCTGCCATCTGTAGTATTATATATATATAATTGATGTGCGATCTGACAATATTTCTGAATTGTCCCATTGAAATCTCCATAATAATGCTGTTCAAAAGTGTGTTTTACGTATATGTTGTATTGTAGTATTGAGTGTTAAAGTTCCTAAAGGGGCGGTACAGTGGTGAATCTGTGATGTGTATGGTTGAATCTTGTAATGACGTCATGATATTATTAACCTGCCTATGTAGTTGTGAAATCCTCATTGTGTTGTTGTATTGTGCTACATTGTTATTGTGTGCTGAATAAAATCTAAATGTGTGCTTTGTGGTTGCGTGATGGGTGATGCGTGTTATGTACATGTACGTATATATTGTGATTGTGTCCCACATATGCTGACTTCTATATAGCGGTCTGGCATTGTTGTTCCTTCCCATAAAGTGACATCTGTAATCTGGTGTAATGATGTTATTGTTGTAGGTAATTCCTAATGGTTTCTGGTGATGGAATCATGATGTTAAAAGTACAGTAAAATCCATATGTTGTGTTTTGTGATTCCTCGAGAGAATGTAATGTGTTTTTCCCCCATCATTTGAATGCACATGTATGAGTGAATGTTAAAAGTAATGTATGTGCATCCATGAGTGATCATGTGTTAAGCCTATGTAGATATGCAGTTGCTGCAAGCATATGAGTTGAATAACAGAAATGCAATAATAAAGGTAAATGAGAGATGTTTCCCATTGTGTAGTGTTTGTGAATCCAGAAATGTGTATTGAATTTTATTTTAATTGTAAATGTAATTTTATTGAAATAATAATGTGTTACTAGTGATGGGGATTTGTAGTTGATGTAATCTAAAAGTGTTAAAAATATTTATGGTGTGGTGAATATTTAATATTAAAAAACATAAATCCACCATAGGGAAATAGTCATTTCTTGATCTATTTATCATAGCTGGGTCTAACGCATAAAAGCATGTATTTTCTAGCGCTGGTATTTGGAGTTTTTCCGTCTACGCTATTTGCGTGCGTTAGGGAAATGAGGGTTTCGCGTGCACGAGCACGTCTTCCCAATAGAAGTCAATGGAGGCTCCAAAGATTTCTATATTTTTTTTTCTAAGACTGGTTTTCCTCGTAAAGTGAGTGACGTCATGAGCTTGTGTGAAAAAGTAACTAAATCGTGTTCTTTTTGTAATAAATAAATATTTTGTGTATGTAATGTGGTGTATATTGTTTGTATGCATCGATGAGTGTATGTTTGTGATAATGTTATTCGTTAGATGTAGGTATATGAGGGTCTTTTCCCGTATGTCCATGTAAGTCAATGGGAAAATGGATTTGTGTGGATTTTTTTCAAACACCCGAGATCTCGCAACTTTAATCCTTTGTATTTTAAAGAAAAAATAACAATTCCGAAAAATAAAGATAGTGTTGTGTTTGTATGAGTGTAAGTGTACTTTGTGTAATATTTGTTTTGTGATTCGTGGATGTTTTTTTGTGCGGTATATGTTTACTACTGGGTCTGAGGTGGCGGTAGAAAGTTGAGCGTTAGGTGTATTTTGAGTCGCGGTAAATAAACTCTAAATACCGGAGTGCGTAAAAAACCCGCGTTAGGAGCCTCTAACGCTGGTTTTGACGGCTACCGCCGAACTCTAAATCTAGGCCTGTGATTGCTAGTCGGTATGGCTTAGTGTCCCAACTATTGTAATCTCACTTGTTAATACAGTAAAGAAAGGCTTACCCCATCACCATCCAAAGTTCCCCATCAAGAACGCCAAGTCGTGGGCGTAGGGACTGTATTGCTGCCGCAACAGTTCACACTTTAACCGGAGCTCCAGTATATGTTACCAAAGAGTAGCCACAGTGTGACCGGTGTACCTGATTGAAACGCCAAATCCTGGGCGTCTTAGCTCTCTTGAGCTTCAATTTCAACTCACCCTGTCGGGCTCAGGCGAAAACTCTCCGTTATCAATGGAGCCGTAATCACTCCAGATATTCCTCCTCCAAACGCCAAAAAGTGGGCGTGACGTGGGTATGTGCCGGTCCAGCCAGTCCCGTTGCGGCACTCAAAGGGAATCGATCAATCCTCCACAGATGCTCTGATCGGACGGCCAGAAGGGGTTACCTTATCACATGTGCTAACCATAGCTCGGTGGGCTCTAAAACTCTCAGGCAAGGGTGGATAATGCTCCATCGTTGGACAAAAATTCAAATGGAGAGGAAAAAAGTAGAGCAACATCCAACAAGTTGTATATAAAACTTAGCATTTATTGATCCATAGTGGTATTAAAAGTCCTTGATCACACCACCTTTTAAAATACAATTACAAAAGTGTTCGAAAAACAGATGTATAGATAAGCAAAAAAAAGTTTTTTTTTCTAACATGTCTATGGGGAAAGCGTGCACGAGCACGTCAATGCAGCGCTTGTATTTTGTGCGGTATGGAGCTCAATGCAACTATATTGCACGCACAAGGGGGCTTTTCAAAAACTTGTAATGGCAGCGCTATAGAGGGTGAAATAACACAACTTTTGTTGCCTTCGTTTCACACCCTCTATAGCGCAAAACTTGTAATCTAGATGATTGAAAATAGCCACTGTTGATACTGTGATCACCTCAGTCAATTGTTTACAAATTTGAAAGCAGGGCCCCTACAGGCTTTGGGGGTTGTAATAAAAACTAGAGAACAACAAAAAAAACTTTATTGGGAGCCTTTTCACATTTCAGATTGTGTGTCCCTAAAGATTCAAACTCGCCAAAGTGGTACCAACCCTGGACAAGATCACCAAATGTGCAAATCTGTACCTTGCTGATCGCAAGTCCTCCAACATTGCGACACACCATTGTCATACATTTTAGCTAATCTCGTAGGTTCTCTGTGCCATTTCAATACTACCTTTATATAGGTTTCTAGTACTGTCACACAATGTAGAGTTTTTTTCGTTAGTGTGATCGCCTTACTGAGTTCGCTTTCAGATATTACTATGTCTAGTTCCCGGATCCAGGCATTTATTTGCCACAGAAGTCTAACTGAATGATCACTAATTAGGGCGGCGTAATGAAATGATAGAGGGCTAATCTTGCCTATGCCCTTAATCCATCCAAAAACTGTTTTTAGTACAACATTTTCCATTAGTCAAACGGTATCATTTTTAAGAAGTATACCATTATAGAAGGCTTTGATATACATTATGTAGTTCTCTAAATGGATTAAGAGGTCAAATTACCCTCTTGTGAAAAAAAAATGTTCAATCATTATGTTTCAATGAGCAAAAACAGCTATTATAATTCCAAGAATAAATCTGAATGAGCAATTGAAAGTGCATTAAATACTCTGGATTTGGTCTAAAAAGTAATGGGGAACATATTACGTGGGGAAAAAAACAAAACACAGTACCTTGTCCCATTAAAGTGCTGTTAAAGGGAATAGTCTACAATATAATTTGTATTGTTTTAAAAGATAGATAATCCCTTTATTACTCATTCCCCAGTTTTGCATAACTAACATAGTACTAATATACTTTTTACCTGTGTGATCACCTTGTATCTAAACATCTTCTGATCACATGACCTTTTATTTATTATCTATTGACTTTCATTTTAGTCAATTAGTGCTGTGTTGGCACAACTTCACGGGCGTGAGCACAATGCTATCTACATAGCACACATGAACTAGTAATTTCCTGTTGTGAAAAGCTAATAAA